>NC_057795.1:285945347-286214897 GCF_018294505.1 Triticum aestivum | reverse complement strand
CTCCTGGACACGGTGGCACGGCGTGGGGTTGACGGAGGGCGTGGCTACGGCGAGGGGGTGGCGGCGATGGTGGCGGCCATGGCGTGGGAGAGCGAGGGGGAGGAGCTGGAGGGGAGAGGGGGTGTCTGGGAGGTTCGGGGGAGAGAGGGAAGCCGATTCACGGCGTTAGCCGAGCGAGGGAGGCGGCGAGGCGGCGAGCAGGTGCGTGGCACCCATGCGGTGCTCGCCGTCGAGCACCTGCCTGCCTGCCTGGCCGGCAAGCAGCTCGCTGGCGCGGTGCTGGGCTGGGCCGGCAGGTGGGCCGGGTGCTGGGCGCCAGGTAAGCCTTTTCTATTTTCTTTCTGTTTTTTGTTTTTTAATACTTCTGCAACTTTGTTGAATTAAATAAAATACTTAGGCAACTTCAAAAATCACCAAACTACTCCTGGTCCATAGTTGGATTATTTCCAACATGAAACATTTTACTTTGGAGTTATTTGAGCATTTAAATATTTTATATAATTTTAAATGCCCAAATTCAAATACTTATGATTTAAATCAAAAACCCTAGGATGGCCTAGGAAAATGTGCACCACTTTTAGCAGAGGTTCTGAACCAAGACAAAAATGATGGGTATTTTAGAAGGGCATTTTAGGTTCATTGAAAAAGTTTTTAGTAAACCCTAATTGGTTTCAGAGGGGACTGGGGGTTCTGTCATCCCCATTTCAGGTTTCTGATGAAAGAGTAAACATGATGCAACACTCTAATGCATGGCTAACTAGGATGTGACAGCACCCGGCCGGCTGGCTGGAGGGGCTCCTGCTGCCCTGATGTTTAGAAAATTGCTAAGTGTTGATGTGCCTACCCGAGGGTCATTCCCACGACAGTAGTCCCCGAAGCTGTTGGGGACCGCCGGCTATGAGCAGGGGGACCCTGGTGATATGTCTCCGTCGTATCTATAATTTTTGATTGTTCCATGCCAACATTATACAACTTTCATATACTTTTGGCAACTTTTTATACTATTTTTGGGACTAACATATTGATCCAGTGCCCAGTGAAAGTTCATGTTTGTTGCATGTTTTTTGTTTTGCAGAAAACCCATATCAAATGGAGTCCAAACGGGATAAAAACCGACGGAGTTTTTTTTGAATATTTATGATTTTTGGGAAGAAGAATCAACGCGAGACAATGCCCGAGGGGGCCACGAGGCAAGGGGCGTGCCCCAGGGGGTCAGGCGCGCCCTGGGCCCTCGTGGCCACCCCGTAAGGCAGTTGGTGCCCTTCTTTCGCCGCAAGAAAGCTAATATCCAGATAGAAATCATGTTAAAATTTCAGCCCAATCGGGAGTTACAGATCTCCGGGAATATAAGAAACAGTGAAAGGCCAGAATCTGAAACGCAGAAACACAGAGAGACAGAGAGACAGATCCAATCTCGGAGGGGCTCTCGCCCCTCCCACACCATGGAGACCATGTACCAGAGGAAACCCTTCTCACATCTAGGGAGAAGGTCAATGAAGAAGAAGAAGAAGTGGGGCTCTCTCCCCCTCTCTCCTGGTGGCGCCGGAGCGCCGCCGGGGCCATCATCATCACCGTGATCTACACCAACACCTCCGTCATCTTCACCAACATCTCCATCACCTTCCCCCATCTATATACAGCGGTCCACTCTCCCGCAACCCGCTATACCCTCTACTTGAACATGGTGCTTTATGCTTCATATTATTATCCAATGATGTGTTGCCATCCTATGATGTTTGAGTAGATTTTCATTGTCCTATCGGTAATTGGTGAATTGCTATGATTGGTTTAATTTGCTTGTGGTTATGTTGTTGTCCTTTGGTGCCCATCATATGAGCGCGCGCGTGGATCACACCATAGGGTTAGTTGTATGTTGATAGGACTATGTATTGGAGGGTGTCGGTGTCAAAACCGGCGGATCTCGGGTAGGGGGTCCCGAACTGTGCGTCTAAGGCTAATGGTAACAGGAGGCAGGGGACATGATGTTTTACCAGGTTTGGGCCCTCTCGATGGAGGTAATACTCTACTTCCTGCTTGATTGATCTTGATGATATGAGTATTAAAAGAGTTGATCTACCACGAGATCGTAGAGGCTAAACCCTAGAAGCTAGCCTATAATTATGGTTGTTGTCGTCCTACGGACTAAACCCTCCGGTTTATATAGACACCGGAGGGGGCTAGGGTTACACAGAGTCGGTTACAAAGAAGGAAACTACATATCTGAATTGCCAAGCTTGCCTTCCACGCAAAGGAGAGTCCCATCCGGACACGGGACGAAGTCTTCAATCTTGTATCTTCATAGTCCAACAGTCCGGCCAAAGTATATAGTCCGGCTGTCCGAGGACCCCTTAATTCAGGACTCCCTCAGTAGCCCCTGAACCAGGCTTCAATGATGATGAGGCCGGCCCACAGATTGTCTTTAGCATTGCAAGGTGGGTTCCTTCTCCAAATACTCCATAGAAGATTTTGAACACAAGAATCGTGTTCGACTCTGCAAAACAAATTCCACATTCCACTGTAGAGAGCACAATATTCCATGAATCTAATCTGCTGACAACTTTTCATAGCGTGACGTCACACCATGGCCCGGTCTTTATTCGAACCATTTTTCACAACCAGCAACTGCACATAATGCGAGGCGGTTTCCTTGACACGTCTTGTTGAAGCAGAGATCATGTCCCCTTATCGTGGGATTCTCATCAATACGGGCATGGGTAACACAACCGTGCCATCAATCGTGGTGCTTGGGGAATAAGCGATTTTAACCGGCGAGCGGGGAGGCGCACAGTTTCTACCGCATTTATAAGGAGATAGGGATTCCCCCTTTTCACCCACGCCTTCTTCTTCCTTTGCTCATCCATTCTCGCACGCTCGAGCTCCAGCGCCCCAGTTCTCACCTTCTCCGTACAACCATTCCAAACATGTCCCGAGCGGGAGGCAAGTGGATGGCCTCCTCCATCATGGAGGAGGACATTATGAAGCTCCGGGAGGCCGGATACTTGGCCGCTGACATCGCACACCGGCTCCCGGGTGCGGGGCAGATCGTTCCGACTCCGGAACCCCCTGAGTGGGTTGTGTTCCTCCCCCACTTCATCCGCGGACTGGGATTCCCCCTCCACCCATTTGTCCGAGGGCTAATGTTTTACTATGGGTTAGATTTTCATGATCCGGCCCCTAATTTTATCCTCAACATCTCAGTGTTTATCGTCGTGTGCGAGGCTTTCCTCCGCATCAAGCCCCACTTTGGCCTGTGGCTGAAGATTCTCAACATGAAGCTGAAGATAGTGCTCGGCCAGCAAGCGGAGTGCGGAGGCGCCATGGTGGGCAAGATGCCCAACGTCACCTGGCTCGAAGGCTCCTATGTGGAGACCGTGAAAGGGTGGCAGTCGGGGTGGTTCTACATCACCGAGCCGCGCGATGCCAACTGGGCGGCGGCCCTCGAATTCCAATCTGGCATCCCCATGCGGCTCACCTCCTAGAATAGGAAGGGCTTTGCCCGGGGTGTGCCCGCGGAGCTGACCGGACTCCAGAACTGCATCAAAAATATGATCAGCAAGAAGATCAAGCTTGTCAATGTGGTCCAGGTCATGCTCTTTCGCTGGATTCTCCCGTGCCAAAGACGGGCATTCAACATGTGGGAGTTGGATTCGGCCAAACACCAGACGCTGCGAGAGCTCTTCGACACGACGCATAAGGACGTCTGGAATGTGTTGTTCAAGGCCGCCGAAGTTCCTCCTCCCACCACCAAGGACCGCGGGCTCAGCGCAAGGCGCCCCGCCAATCTGGTAAGCTCTCTATATTTCACGAGATGTGCCCTTCCTCAGTATGTTCGTGGGAGGAATCTAAGCCATCATACTGATTGAACAGGACTATGTGGCGAGAGCGGAGCGGATTGACTGTCCAGCTCCATTGCCTGAAGATCTAGCAACCGCTCTCCTGACGGAGGTGCTGTTTCCGGCGCCCTAATGTCTACTACACAACCTTCTTCTTGTAGACGTTGTTGGGCCTCCAAGTGCAGAGGTTTGTAGGACAGTAGCAAATTTCCCTCAAGTGGATGACCTAAGGTTTGTCAATCCGTAGGAGGCGTAGGATGAAGATGGTCTCTCTCAAACAACCATGCAACCAAATAACAAAGAGTCTCTTGTGTCCCCAACACACCCAATACAATGGTAAATTGTATAGGTGCACTAGTTCGGCGAAGAGATGGTGATACAAGTGCAATATGGATAGTAGAAATGGGTATTTGTAATCTGAAATTATAAAAACAGCAAGGTAACTAATGATAAAAGTGAGCGTAAACGGTATTGCAATGGTAGGAAACAAGGCACAGGGTTCATACTTTCACTAGTGCAAGTTCTCTCAACAATAATAACATAATTGGATCATATAACTATCCCTCAACATGCAACAAAGAGTCACTCCAAAGCCACTAATAGAGGAGAACAAACGAAAATATTATGGTAGGGTATGAAACCACCTCAAAGTTATCCTTTCTATTCTATCTATTCAAGAGTCCGTAGTAAAATAACATGAAGCTATTCTTTCCGTTCGATCTATCATAGATTTTAT
This sequence comes from Triticum aestivum, assembly GCF_018294505.1. NCBI lineage: Eukaryota > Viridiplantae > Streptophyta > Magnoliopsida > Poales > Poaceae > Triticum > Triticum aestivum. The sequence goes on along the minus strand of NC_057795.1, from coordinate 286,210,328 downwards.
ACTAGAATAACACCTTAAGACACAAATCAACCAAAACCCTAATGTCACCTAGATACTCCATTGTCACCTCAAGTATCCGTGGGCATGATTATACGATATGCATCACACAATCTCAGATTCATCTATTCAACCAACACAAAGTACTTAAAAGAGTGCCCCAAAGTTTCTACCGGAGAGTCAAGAGGAAAAACATGTGCCAACCCCTATGCATAGGTTCATGGGCGGAACCCGCAAGTTGATCAACAAAACATACATCAAGTGGATCACGTGATATCCCATTGTCACCACAGATAAGCACGGCAAGACATACATCAAGTGGTCTCAAATCCTTAAAAACTCAATCCGACAAGATAACTTCAAAGGGAAAACTCAATTTATCACAATAGAGTAGAGGGGAGAAACATCATAAGATCCAACTATAATAGCAAAGCTCGCGTTACATCAAGATCGTGCCATAGAGAGAACACACACACAGAGAGAGAGAGAGAGATCAAACACATAGCTACCGGTAGATACCCTCAGCCCCGAGGGTGAACTACTCCCTGCTCATCATGGAGAGCGCCGGGATGATGAAGATGGCCACCGGTGAGGGATCCCCCCTCCGGGAGGGTGCCGGAACGGGCTCCCGAGAGGTTTTTGGTGGCTAGAGAGGCTTGCGGCGGCGGAACTCCTGATCTATCTTCTGTTTCAATGGTTTTAGGGTATATGGGAATATAAAGGCGAAAGAAGTCGGTCGGGGGAGCCTCGAGGGGCCCACGAGACAGGGGGCGTGCCCATGGGGGTGGGCGCGCCCCCACCCCCGTGGCCACCTCGAAGCTTCTTTGCCTTCAACTCCAAGTCTCCTAGATCATGTTCGTTCCAAAAATCACGCCCCCGAAGGTTTCATTCTGTTTGGGCTCTATTTGATATTCCTTTTCTTCGAAATACTGAAATAGGCAAGAAAACGACAATATGGGCTGGGCCTCCGGTTAGTAGGTTAGTCCCAAAAGTAATATATAAGTGTATAATAAAGCCCATAAACAACCAAAACAGATAATAATGTAGCATGAATGGTTCATAAATTATAGATACGTTGGAGACGTATCAGCATCCCCAAGCTTAATTCCTGCTCGTCCTCGAGTAGGTAAATGATAAAAGAAAGAATTTATGAAGTGTGAATGCTAGCAGGTGCACAAGTTTGATCAATGATAATTTCAACCACCTTTTCTAGCATGATTATATGTCATAACAGTAGTTCATCTCATAAAACTTCTCAAGATCAAGTAACAAGCTATTCACATGTAAAAGCATAGACCATAAACTTTCTTGAAAACTAGCAAACTTCATTCTTAGTCATCAAACAATTACAATTCATCTTATTTTCAGGAAGGGTCTATGTCAGAGCTTTGATTTAGCAAACTTCACATACTCGACTATCATATAGTCTTCTACAATTGCTAACACTTACGCAATACTTATGGTTATGGAGTTTTAATCGGACACGGAGAAAGATAGGGGCTTATAGTGTTGCCTCCCAACGTATTCACCTTTGGGTGATTTGAACAATAATAGTTCATGCTAACTTACATCCAATTGGATATATATATCAGTATCTTTCCAACACGAGGTGCTTGCCAAAGGATAAAATGAAAAAGGGAAAGGTGAAGATAGGCCCTTCGCAGAGGGAAGCAGAGGTTGTCATGCACTTTTATGGTTGGATGCACAAAATCTTAATGCAAAAGAACATCACTTTATATTGCCACTTGTATATGGACCTTTATTATGCAGTCCGTCACTTTTATTGCTTCCATAACAAGATCGTATAAAGCTTATTTTCTTCACACTAATAGATCACATATTTAGAGAGCAATTTTTATTGCTTGCACCGATGACAACTTACTTGAAGGATCTTACTCAATCCATAGGTAGGTATATTGGACTCTCATGGCAAAACTGGGTTTAAGGATATTTGGAAGCACAAGTAGTATCTCTACTTGGTGCAAGGAATTTGGCTAGCATGAGGGGGAAAGGAAAGCTCAACATGTTTGAATGATCCATGACAATATACTTTAACTAAGGTGTGAGAAAACATAATCCATTACATTGTCTTCCTTGTCCAACATCAACTCTTTAGCATGTCATACTTAATGAGTGCTCACAATTATAAAAGATGTCTAAGATAGTATATTTATATGTGAAATCTCTCTTCCTTCAATATTCTTTCATGAATTGTTCAAATGACCAATACAATGTTTGCTAACCTTCAATAAATTTACAACCTCTACTTCTTAGATGTGAAGTCATTACTCCCCATGGGATAAGCAAATGAAACATATATAATTTCAGATTTATGATATTCAACTCATTCAACCATTTACTCATAGGATATAAGTAAAGCACATGAGTAAATGAAAAACTACTCCAAAAATATATAAGTGAAGATCAATGAGTAGCTAAATAATTGTGTAGCTATGTGAAGACTCTCTCTCATTTAAGAATTTCAGATCTTAAGTACTTTATTCAAGCAGCAAGCAAAGCAAGATAAAATGATATTGCAAGGATAGCGCAACTCATGTGAAGAAGCAAACACTTAGGCTCAACCGATACTAACCGATAGTTGTTGAAGAAGAAATGTGGGATGCCTAATGGGGCATCCCCAAGCTTGAACTTTTGTGTCTCCCTAATTCCTCTCATATCATGGTTTCTCTTTTTATCAAAAGCTTCATCCACACCAAACTCAACAAGAACTCATGATTTAGGTTAGTATAAACCAATGCAAAACCTTATCATTTTCTACTATAACAAATCACAGAAATTATTATTCAACATTGCATACTAAATGTCTCTGCATATTTAATACTCCTATCCTCAAATAGAATCATTAAACAAGCAAACATAAGCAAACAATGCAAACATAACAGCTATCTGTCAAAACAGTACAGTCTGTAAAGAATGCAAGATTCATCATAATTCCCTAAATCCAAAAATTATGAGAAAAATACTACGCTATACAAGATTTATCAGATCTCATTATGCAAAAAAATTTCAACATTATATCATTCTCTGACTTTCCTAGGGAATTTTTGCAACAGCGGTAAACTTTCTGTTTTCAAACAGCAACATGTATACTAGCAAAATAAGCATGGTAAAGGCTATCCTTGACATTTTTATTGAAAAAGATGCAAAACATTAATATAAATAACAGCAAGCAAATACTAACAAAATAAAATGAAGCTCCAATCAAAACACATATCAAGTGGTGAATAAAAATATAGCTCCAAATAAAGTTACCGATGAACGAGGACGAAAGAGGGGATGCCTTTCGGGGCATCCCCAAGCTTAGGCTCTTGGTTGTCCTTGAATATTGCCTTGGGGTGCCTTGGGCATCCCCAAGCTTAGGCTACTGCCACTCCTTATTCCATAGTCCATCGAATCTTTACCCAAAACTTGAAAACTCCACAAAATAAAACTCAACAGAACACTCGTAAGCTCCGTTAGTATAAGAAAATAAAACCACCACTTAGGTATTGTAATGAACTCATTCTAAATTCATATTGGTGTAATATATACTGTATTCCAACTTCTCTATGGTTCATACCACTTAATACTAGCCATAGATGCATCAAAATAAGCAAACAACACATGAAAAACAGAATCAAAAACAGAACAATCTGTAGTAATCTGTATCAAACGTACACTTCAGGAAGTCCAAAAGTCCTACCAAATTAGGAAGTCCTAAGAAATTTGTTTACAAATCCATATAAAAAAGAATAAGATCAAAATCACATTTCTGTGAATTATCAAAACTAACTTACTGGGTGAAAAAGTTTCTGATTTTCACCAGGATCAACACAACTATCACCGTAAGCTATCCTAAAGGTCTTACTTGGCACTTTATTGAAACAAAAACTATAAAACATGATAACTACAGTAGCATAATCATGTGAACACACAAAAACAGTAAGGGTAAATATTGGGTTGTCTCCCAACAAGCACTTTTCTTTAATGCCTTTCTAGCTAGGCAAGATGATGACAATGATGCTCACATAAAAGATAAGAATTGAAACATAACGGGAGCATCATGAAGCATATGACTAGCACATTTAAGTCTACCCACTTCCTATGCATAGGGATTTTGTGAGCAAACAACTTACGAGAATAATAATCAACTAGCATAGGAAGGCAAAACAAGCATAACTTCAAAACTTTAAGCACATAGAGAGGAAACTTGATATTATTGCAATTCCTACAAGCATATATTCCTCCCTCATAATAATGTTCAGTAGCATCAGGAATGAATTCAACAATATAACCAGCACCTAAAGCATTCTTTTCATGATCTACAAGCATAGAAAATTTACTACTCTCCACATAAGCAAAATTCTTCTCATTCGGAATAGTGGGAGTATCATAAGAGACTTGAATACTATAAATTGTTTCCACATTAAAAGAGTAATGTTCAGAGAAAGGGTAATCATAATCATGACAAGTTTTATAAATATAATCATCAATACTTTGTATAGAATAAGTTTCATCACAATAATCATCATAAGTAGCAACTTCGTTCTCATCATAATCGATTGAAACCTCTCCCAAGATAGTGGAATCATCACTAAATAAAGTTGACACTCTTCCAAATCCACTTTCATATTCATCACAATAAGATTCAACATCCTCCAAAATAGTGGGATCACTACTTCCTAAAGTTTACACTCTTCCAAACCCACTTTCATCAATATAATCATCATAGGTAAGAGGCATGCTATCATCATAACAACTTTGCATATCAAAACTTGGGATGCTAAAAATATCATCTTCATTAAGCATAGAATCCTCAAGCTTGGGACAAACATTAATTTCAGCAAATATATTCTCAAATATTTCATCCTCATCAAACATAGCTTCCCCAAGCTTGGGCCTTTTCATATCATAAGCATAATCATTCTCATCATTAATAGTATGGATAGCACCAATAGTATAGCAATTATCATCATCACAATGAGTAGTAGGAGCAACATCATTTGGGAGGGATACCTTTTTACCTTTCTTGCTCCTTCCTTTATTTTTCTTCTTCACATTATGTGTGGGTTCAACCTTCTTCTTTGAGCTCCTTATTGATGAGATTGGTTGAATAGAAAGCTCCTCCTCGTTACCTGATTCATCATAAGAAATAATAGGAGGAGATTGGGAAGTCTCTTCCCTTTCATTGGTATTCTCTTCATCTTCTATTTGCTTTCTTTTCTTTAGATAATTGGAAATATAAGGATTTTCAATGCAATTCACCGCACAATACATATAAATTTTTTCTAGATCAATATCAAGAAAATGCTCAAGATTAAACTCTGGAATATGCTTAGTTGCACGTATCAATTCCTCATAACCCAAAAGCAAACTAAGTTCATTATGTTGTGCAAGGGAAATCAAGTCATCACAATTTTTGGACACGATTCGATCATGAAACAATTTGCATCAGAGATTTAAATGACCACGTTCATTGCAAAGTTCACAAGTACGGCAAAGGAAATTTAAATTTTCAGCACTCACATTAAGCCTTTCTTGCAACCCTTTAGTTTCTAAATACTTATGCCTCTTGCAATATCTATTTTCCCTATTTGGTGTGTACTTGCAAACCCAATCTACTCCACAATAATCGACATGCTTATAAGAGATATTTTCATCATAACTAGCACAATCATCATTAGTACTATGGATATTCAAAGAGTTCATACTAGCAACATTGCAATCATGCTCATCATTCAAAGATTTAGTATCGAGCATTTTATAGATTTCTTCTCCTAGCACTTGAGCACAATTTTCCTTTTCATCAAACTCATGAAAGATATTGAAAATACGAAGTGTATGAGACAAACTTAACTCCATTTTTTTGTAGTTTTCTTTTATAGACTAAACTAGTGATAAAACAAGAAACAAAAAGATTCGATTGCAAGATCTAAAGATATACCTTCAAGCACTCACCTCCTCGGCAACGGCGCCAGAAAAGAGCTTGATGTCTACTACACAACCTTCTTCTTGTAGACGTTGTTGGGCCTCCAAGTGCAGAAGTTTGTAGGACAGTAGCAAATTTACCTCAAGTGGATAACCTAAGGTTTATCAATCCATATGAGGCGTAGGATGAAGATGGTCTCTCTCAAACAACCTTGCAACCAAATAACAAAGAGTCTTGTGTCCCCAACACACCCAATACAATGGTAAATTGTATAGGTGCACTAGTTCGGCGAAGAGATGGTGATACAAGTGCAATATGGATAGTAGAAATGGGTATTTGTAATCTGAAATTATAAAAATAGCAAGGTAACTAATGATAAAAGTGAGCGTAAACGGTATTGCAATGGTAGGAAACAAGGCATAGGGTTCATACTTTCACTAGTGCAAGTTCTCTCAACAATAATAACATAATTGGATCATATAACTATCCCTCAACATGCAACAAAGAGTCACTCCAAAGCCACTAATAGCAGAGAACAAACGAAGAGATTATGGTAGGGTACGAAACCACCTCAAAGTTATCCTTTCTGTTCTATCTATTCAAGAGTCCGTAGTAAAATAACATGAAGCTATTCTTTCCGTTCAATCTATCATAGAGTTCATACTAGAATAACACCTTAAGACACAAATCAACCAAAACCCTAATGTCACCTAGATACTCCATTGTCACCTCAAGTATCCGTGGGCATGATTATACGATATGCATCACACAATCTCAGATTCATCTATTCAAGCAACACAAAGTACTTCAAAGAGTGCCCCAAAGTTTCTACCGGAGAGTCAAGACGAAAATGTGTGCCAACCCCTATGCATAGGTTCATGGGCGGAACCCGCAAGTTGATCACCAAAACATACATCTAGTGGATCACGTGATATCCCATTGTCACCACAGATAAGCACGGCAAGACATATATCAAGTGTTCTCAAATCCTTAAAAACTCAATCCGACAAGATAACTTCAAAGGGAAAACTCAATTCATCACAAGAGAGTAGAGGGGGAGAAACATCATAAGATCCAACTATAATAGCAAAGCTCGCGATAAATCAAGATCATGCCATAGAGAGAACACGAGAGAGAGAGAGAGAGAGAGAGAGAGAGAGAGAGAGAGAGAGATCAAACACATAGCTACTGGTACATACCCTCAGCCCCGAGGGTGTACTACTCCCTCCTCGTCATGGAGAGCGCTGGTATGATGAAGATGGCCACCGGTGAGGGATCCCTCCTCCGGCAGGGTGCCGGAACGGGCTCCCGAGAGGTTTTTGGTGGCTACAGAGGCTTGCGGTGGCGGAACTCCCGATCTATCTTCTCTTCCGATGGTTTTAGGGTATATGGGAATATATAGGCGAAAGAAGTCGGTCGGGGGAGCCTCGAGGGGCCCACGAGATAGGGTCACGCCCAGGGGGGTGGGCGCGCCCCCCACCCTCGTGGCCACCTCGAAGCTTCCTTGCCTTCAACTCCAAGTCTCTTGGATCATGTTCGTTCCAAAAATCATGATCCCGAAGGTTTCATTCCGTTCGGACTCTGTTTGATATTCCTTTTCTTTGAAATACTAAAATAGGCAAGAAAACAACAATATGGGCTGGGCCTCCGGTTAGTAGGTTAGTCCCAAAAGTAATATAAAAGTGTATAATAAAGCCAATAAACATCCAAAACAGATAATAATATAGCATGAATGCTCCATAAATTATAGATACGTTGGAGACGTATCATGCCCTATGAGGTGCTGGAGAAGAAGACCAAGAAGAAGGCCACGGGGACCAGAAAAAGTCTCCGGCGCAAGGTGGTGTCGGAATCATCATCCAAAGACACCGAGGCGCACTCCTCCAACGACAACGAGGTGGAGGAAGAAGAAAACCCTCTTCCCAAACCGAGGGGGAGAAGAAAAGGAAGGCCGCCCCTTCCGGGGAGGCCGAAGGGTCCAAGAAGGGAAGGACCCTCCCTTTGGACCACTCCACAATGGCCACCTACAGCGAGGAGGAGTGGCTACCCAGGGCCAAGCCCCTGGCGAAGTCATAAGTATCCGGATACCATAATACTTCTTGCATGTTTTGGCTTTATGGCTTCTTATTATGTCAAAATATGTCTGTGCAGTCCATCCAAAGCCCATATCAACTTATCCTCCTCAGATGGGTCCTTGAGCTCGTCAAAGATGAATAGTTATTCGCTCCCAACGGCCTCCACTCCCCGGCCCGCAGATGACACCGAGGTGTTATCTCAGAGGATACTGGGCCAGGGAGAGATAGTTCTGGAGACGCCTCAAGGTGAAACCCCCAATGTCGGGCTCATGGGGGGGGGGAGATCCCCATGGATTCTGATGAGGGGGGCCGCAGTAAGCTTGGCCCCCGGCCGGATACTGCACCGGAACCTCCAGTAGTTCCGGATTCAGGCAGGCAGCCCCTCGCCAAGGGGGGCGAGCCGCCTGTGCCGATGACCTTTGTCCATCCAGAGGCATCGGATAACTTGGTGGAAGCGCTCCAGAGCGCTTCCCTTGATGAAGGACACCGTACTCTTATGAGTACGGTGACTGCGAAGGTTCAGTCCGCCAAAAGTGGATTGTCCGAAGCCTGCGCCAGCCTCCCGACAGGCTTTGAGGTAAATAATTTAAATTATGAGAAAGTATCACAATATAGATAGTAGCCCCCGATGCTCTGTTTGGTGTTCGGTAAGAAAGGCCGAATAGAGGATCAAATATTATTCCCAGGAGTCTAATCATATTATGTCTATGTGAATAAGCAGGCATCGCTGCTGGCCACCGCCGCCGCCACTGTGGAGGTCTCCGGACTGAGGCAGAACCTGGGGTGGGCCGAAGAAGAGGTCGACCTCGTGAAGAGGCAGCTCGAGGAGAACAAAGGTAGGTAATACCCCGTCTGAATGTTTTATAAAGGAAAAAAATCGTTGATGCTAATAGAAGCACGATGAATTTTACTAGGGGCCGACCGAAGTGGCGGCCCTTAAGAAGCCACTGTCCGAGGCCGAAAACAAAGCGGCTAAGGAGCACACCAAGCGCGAAAAACAAGAGGCTCGGGTTGATGAGGTCCAGCAACAGCTCTAGGATTTTGTCAAAAAAATTCGAGTCCTTGGAGCGTGACTCCAAGACGCAAGAGTTGGAGCTTATGAGGTCCCGTCAGAGCGCGCAAGACGCCAAGGTCGAAGCCAAGAAGGCCCTCTAGGAAATTGAGGCGGCCAAGAAGATAGCTGCGGGTAAGGCTTTCATTATGCAAAGCAGGCATGTGAAGGATACCTTCCTTTTACTTACCCGAATTCGGAGCTCTCCAGGAGCATTCGCAAATCTGCCGCACAACATCTGTGATGCCGTAGAGTCCTACCGGGCTAAGGAAGGGAGCTCGACTGATAAGCTGTTTTGGTCCCAGTATATTGGGGCTGAACATCCGATGCCTCTGAGCGACCAGCTGAAGCAACTAGTCAAACTTCACAAGGCGGCCGAACTGGCCATGAAGGACTTCATAGTCTGGCTGTGGCCTGGCGAGCCCCTACCCAGCAGCTACTTTGGCCTTGTCAAGCGGATGGTGAATGCCTGTCCGTGGCTTGAAGTCATTAAGCGGTCCGTCTGCATTGAGGGTGCACGCAGGGCTTTGGCCCGTGCGGAAGTGCACTGGGGGAAGATGGACGCTGAGAATCTGGTGACGGAGGGGCCGCCGAAGGGCAAGGAGCATCGCCACCCCGAACAATATTATGACAATGTCATTAAGGGTGCCCGCCTTGTGGCGGATGAATGTACCAAGGATGTAATATTTGAATGAATGTACTCATGTCATCCTGTAATATGAAAACGAGTTCATGTGCGCTATATGGCGCTTGTTAATTTAAAATATTACCTTCTGTGCGGCCGTTTATAAATTCTTGAGAGTTGCCAGTCGTCGGCTTCTGCCCCCATGTAACTAGTACTGGGTGCCCGGGAGAAGTATAAACACTCTTTATCCAAATTTTTGGTCCTTTTAAGGAGGTGTTTAGCGCAGCGAACAAGGCAATCAGACTATACAGCTTTATCACTCTTACTTGGCAATAGAAGTCTACAATTTTAAATTTTGGTGAAGCCCCTAGTATCCGGAAGGCCGGACTCGGGGCGTTATACACGCCTAAATCGGACGAGGCCGATTCCTCGCATGAAGTGGAAAAAAACTTTAAGGATTTGAGACCTCTCGAACAGCGACCAGCTCTCGCCCAGTCAATTTTCGGCTTTCTCTACTAAGGTGTTCGTCCAGGAGAACCGGGACACAATCGCAGTAGTTCTCCTTGCGCTACCTTAGCCGATATAGTGGAACGTAAGGTACCAAAACATAGGAGCCGGGCAAACCCAACTATTGACCCAAGACATGATTCGGAGCTGATGCATATAGTGCTATAAGTTCGGGGTGCCGCACTGTCAAAAGTGTTCGGACTTTTCTTGCCAGGTTATGGGGTACACTGAAGCCCCTAGCAAACTGGTGGTGCGAAAATGCATGGGTATAATAAATAAGTAGTAGAGGAAAGGGGTAAATAAACGTAATGGTAAGCTGACGCTGTACACTATTTTCCCTTGTTATTCAAATGATACGTCAAAGAGTACATATACAAGTAGTGCGATAAGCAAAATAGGACTGTTTGACACAGCCTGACCAGGAGAGGGTTGTATGCGGGTATGTAAAACAGGTATAACGATCGTTATTAGAGACCACCTAAGGATTCCCTTGGACGCTCCAGCTTCTTGTATTCTTGATGTGTCCGTCCCGCTATGTGTTTGATAGTCTGTCTATCAGAGGAGCCTCCGAAGATGAGGACCTGAAAGAAAAAAGGTGCAAAGATGCGTGGGTCCTGGGGTGGTCGAACCCCATTGTGGACCGTGTCATAGTCGTGCCTCCGCCTATGCCCATGGTATTTTAAGTGCGTAATTATGTACGCGCGGCACCAATTTCGCCGCTTGTCTGGGACTAGGACGGAGGCCGAATTTCTAGTCGAGCTCTGAACGTGCCGGATGATCCTGTTGCGGGGTACTCTGGACTCGCTTGACGGTGTACGGGTTCTTTATCGCCGAGTGGGCTATTTGCCTAAGAAGGCTTCTTTGTACGTCCGCCGCGAGGGCCGCAGTGTGCTCCTCTGTACGGAGCAAGCACTCTGTGTTTCCATTAACTGTTATAACCCCGTGAGGTCCTGGCATTTTGAGCTTGAGGTATGCATAATGCGGTACCGCATTGAGTCTGGCAAATGCGGTTCGTCCGAGCAGTGCGTGATAGACACTGCGGAAGGGGACGATGTCGAAGATTAACTCCTCGCTTCGGAAATTGTCCGGAGATCGGAAGACCACTTCCAGTGTGATTGAGCCCGTGCAACAGGCCTCCACACCGGGTATGACACATTTGAAGGTGGTTTTTGTGGGTTTGATCCTCGAGGGGTCGATGCCCATTTTGCACACTGTATCCTGATAGAGCAGGTTCATGCTGCTGCCACCGTCCATGAGGACTCGTGAGAGATGGAATCCGTCGATGATGGGGTCCAGGACCAATGCGGCCGAACCGCCATGACAGATACTGGTAGGATGGTACCTGCGATCAAAAGTGATCGGACAAAAGGACCATGGGTTAAACTTTGGGGCGACTGGCTCCATTGCATAGACATCCCTTAGTACACGCTTCCGTTCCCGTTTGGTAATATGGGTTCCGTATATCATATTCGCTGTTTTCACCTGGGGAGGGAATTTCTTCTTCCTCCTGTGTTCGGCAGCTGGGGATCGTCATCATCATCGCTATGCAGCCCCTTTCCCTTGTTTTTGGCATTCAATTTGCCGGCCTGTTTAAACACCCAGCATTCTCTGTTGGTGTGGTTGGCTGGTTTATCAGGGGTGCCGTGAATTTGACATGAGCGATCAAGTATGCAGTCCAAACTGGACGAGCCTGGATTGTTTCTTTTGAATGGCTTTTTCCGCTGTCCGGATTTAGAGCCTCTGAATCCGGCATTGACTGCCGTGTCTTCGGTGTTGTCGCCATTATTGCGACGCTTGTGTCTGTTGCGTCGTGGCTTGCCATTGCTGTCTCTGGCGTCTGAATCGCTGGGTTTTTTGGGTCTGATGTTGCTACGAGCCAGCCAGCTGTCCTCGCCTGTGCAGAAGCGGGTCATGAGTGTCGTGAGGGCTGCCATGGATTTTGGCTTTGTTGGAAATATGCCTAGAGGCAATCATAAATTAGTTATTATTATATTTCGTTGTTCATGATAATCGTTTATTATCCATGCTATAATTGTATTGATAGGAAACTCAGATACATGTGTGGGTACATAGACAACACCATGTCCCTAGTAAGCCTCTAGTTGACTAGCTCGTTGATCAATAGATGGTTACGGTTTCCTGACCATGGACATTGGATGTCGTTGATAATGGGATCACATCATTAGAAGAATGATGTGATGGACAAGACCCAATCCTAAGCCTAGCACAAAGATCGTAGTTCGTATGCTAAAGCTTTTCTAATGTCAAGTATCATTTCCTTAGACCATGAGATTGTGCAACTCCCGGATACCGTAGGAATGCTTTGGGTGTACCAAACGTCACAACGTAACTGGGTGGCTATAAAGGTGCACTACAGGTATCTCCGAAAGTGTCTGTTGGGTTGGCACGAATCGAGACTGGGATTTGTCACTCCGGTAAACGGAGAGGTATCTTTGGGCCCACTCGGTAGGACATCATCATAATGTGCACAATGTGACCAAGGGGTTGATCACGGGATGATGTGTTACGGAACGAGTAAAGAGACTTGCCGGTAACGAGATTGAACAAGGTATCGGTATACCGACGATCGAATCTTGGGCAAGTACTATACCGCTAGACAAAGGGAATTGTATACGGGATTGATTGAGTCCTTGACATCGTGGTTCATCCGATGAGATCATCGTGGAACATGTGGGAGCCAACATGGGTATCCAGATCCCGCTGTTGGTTATTGACCGGAGAACATCTCGGTCATGTCTACATGTCTCCCGAACCCGTAGGGTCTACACACTTAAGGTTCGATGACGCTAGGGTTATAAAGGAAGTTTGTATGTGGTTACCGAATGTTTTTCGGAGTCCTGGATGAGATCCCGGACGTCACGAGGAGTTCCGGAATGGTCCGGAGGTAAAGATTTATATATGGAAAGTTGTTGTTCGGGTTCCGGGAAAAGTTCGGGTTTTTCCGGTATTGTACCAGGAAGCTTCCAGAAGGTTCCGGAGGATTCCGGAGGGGTCCGGAGGTCCGGAAATTGTTCCACCACGTCCAATACAGTAGCATCGGCTGTAGGGGGGCGCCCTAGCCTTAATGGGTCAGGGGCACCAGTCCCCCCAAGGCCCATGCGCATGGGAATGGGGAAACCCTAAAGGGGAGGGCCTCCACTTGACTTGGGAGGCACTCCTCCCCCCTTGGCCGCCGCCCCCAACCCTAGATGGGATCTAAGGGGGCCGGCCCCTCTTCCCCCCACCTATAAATAGTGGAGGGGTGGGAGGGCAGCCGCACCCCAAGTTCTGGGGCAGCCCTCCCCCTCTCCCAAGTACTCCTCCTCTCTTGCGGTGCTTGGCGAAGCCCTGCAGGATTGCCACACTCCTCCACCACCACCACGCCATTGTGCTGCTGCTGGATGGAGTCTTCCTCAACCTATCCCTCTCTCCTTGCTGGATCAAGGCATGGGAGATGTCACCGGGCTGTACGTGTGTTGAACGTGGAGGTGCCGTCCGTTCGGCACTAGGATCTCCGGTGATTTGGATCACGACGAGTACGACTCCTTCAACCCCGTTCTCTTGAACGCTTCCGCTTAGCGATCTACAAGGGTATGTAGATGCACTCTCCTTCCCCTCGTTGTTGGTTTCTCCATAGATAGATCTTGGTGACACGTAGGAAATTTTTGAATTTCTGCTACGTTCCCCAACAGTGGCATCATGAGCTAGGTCTATTGCGTAGATTCTTTGCTTGAGTAGAACACAAAGTAGTTATGGGCATTGATTTTGTTCAATATGCTTACCGTTACTAGTCCAATCTTGTTTCGACGGTATTGTGGGATGAAGCGGCCCGGACCGACCTTACACGTACACTTACGTGAGACAGGTTCCACCGACTGACATGCACTTGGTGCATAAGGTGGCTAGCGGGTGCCAGTCTCTCCCACTTTAGTCGGATCGGATTCGATGAAAAGGGTCCTTATGAAGGTAAATAGCAATTGGCATATCATGTTGTGGTTTTGCGTAGGTAAGAAACGTTCTTGCTAGAAACCCATAGCAGCCACATAAAACATGCAAACAACAATTAGAGGACGTCTAACTTTTTTTTGCAGGGTATGCTATGTGATATGATATGGCCAAGAAGAATGTGATGAATGATATGTGATGTATGAGATTGATCATGTTCTTGTAATAGGAATCACGACTTGCATGTCAATGAGTATGACAACCGGCAGGAGCCATAGGAGTTGTCTTTATTTATTGTATGACCTGCGTGTCATTGAACAACACCATGTAATTACTTTACTTTATTGCTAACCGGTAGCCATAGTAGTAGAAGTAATAAGTTGGCGAGACAACTTCATGGAGACATGATGATGGAGATCACGGTGTCATGCCGGTGACGATGATGATCATGGAGCCCCGAAGATGGAGATCAAAAGGAGCAAAATGATATTGGCCATACCATTTCACTTTTTGATTGCATGTGATGTTTATCATGTTTATGCATCTTATTTGCTTAGAACGACGGTAGTAAATAAGATGATCCCTCATTAAAATTTCAAGAAAGTGTTCCCCCTAACTGTGCACCTTTGCGAAACTTCGTCGTTTCGAAGCACCACGTGATTATCGGGTGTGATAGATTCTTACGTTCACATACAACGGGTGTAAGCCAGATTTACACACGCGAAACACTTAGGTTGACTTGACGAGCCTAGCATGTACAGACATGGCCTCAGAACACAAGAGACCGAAAGGTCGAGCATGAGTCGTATAGTAGATACGATCAACATGAAGATGTTCACCGATGATGACTAGTCCATCTCACGTGATGATCGGACACAGCGTAGTTGACTCGGATCATGTAATCCCTTAGATGACTAGAGGAATGTCCATCTGAGTGGGAGTTCATAAGATGAACTTAATTATCCTGAACGTAGTCAAAAGATCTTTGCAAATTATGTCGTAAGCTCGCGCTTTAGTTCCACTGTTTAGATATGTTCCTAGAGAAAATTTAGTTGAAAGTTGACAGTAGCGATTATGCGGACAGTAGAAAGCTTATGTCCTTAATGCACCGCTCAGTGTGCTAAACCCCAAACATCGTTTGTGGATGTTGTGAACATCGGACATACACGTTTTGATAACTACGTGATAGTTCAGTTAAACGGTTTAGAGTTGAGGCACCAAAGACGTTTTCGAAACGTCGCGGAACATATGAGATGTTTTCGAGGGCTGAAATTGGGATTTCAGGCTTGTTCCCACGTCAAGAGGTATGAGACCTCCGACGATTTTCTTAGCCTACAAACTAAGGGAGAAAAGCTCAATCGTTGAGCTTGTGCTCAGATTGTCTGAGTGCGACAATCACTTGAATCGAGTGGGAGTTGATCTTCCAGAGATAGTGATGTTTCTCCAAAGTCATTGCCACCAAGCTGCTAGAGCTTCATGATGAACTATAACATATCAGGGATAGATACGATGATCCTTGAGGTATTCGCGATGTTTGACACCGCGAAAGTAGAAATCAAGAAGGAGCATCAATTGTTGATGGTTGGTGAAACCACTAGTTTCAAGAAGGGCAAGGGCAAGAAGGGATACTTCATGAAACGGCAAATCAGCTGCTGCTCTAGTGAAGAAACCCAAGGTTGAACCCAAACCCGAGACTAAGTGCTTCTGTAATAAGGGGAACAACCACTGGAGCAGAATTACCCTAGATACTTGGTAGATGAGAAGGCTGGCAAGGTCGATAGAAGTATATTGGATATAAACTATGTTAATGTGTACTTTACTAGTACTCCTAGTAGCACCAGGGTATTAGATACCGGTTCGGTTGCTAAGTGTTAGTAACTCGAAATAAAAGCTACGGAATAAACGGAGACTAGCTAAAGGTGAGCTGACGATATGTGTTGGAAGTGTTTCCAAGCTTGATGTGATCAAACATCGCATGCTCCCTCTACCATCAAGATTAGTATTAAGCCTGAATAATTGTCATTTGGTGTTTGCGTTGAGCATAGACATGATTGGATTATGTCTATCGCAATACGATTATTCATTTAAGGAGAATAATGGTTACTCTATTTATTTGAATAATACCTTCAATGGTCTTGCACCTAAAGGAATGGTTTATTGAATCTCGATCATAGTGATACACATTTTCATGCCAAGAGATATAAGATAGTAATGATAGTACCACTTACTTGTGGAACTGCCATGTAAGTCATATTGGTGTAAAACGCATGAAGAAGCTCCATGTTGATGGATCTTTGGACTCACTCATTTTTGAAAAATTTGAGACATGCGAACCATGTCTATTGGTGTATTCGCATGAAGAAACTCCATGCAGATGGATCGTTTGGACTCACTTGATTTTGAATCACTTGAGATATGCAAATCATACCACATGGGCAAGATGACTAAAAAGCCTCGTTTTTCAGTAAAATGGAACAAGATAGCAACTTGTTGGAAGTAACACATTTTGATGTGTGCAGTCCAATGAGTACTGAGGCATGCAGTAAATATCGTTATGTTCTTACTTCACAGATGATTCGAGTAGATGTTGAGTATATTTACTTGATGAAACACAAGTCTCAATTATTGAATGGTTCAAGTAATTTCAGAGTGAAGTTGAAGATCGTCATGACAAGAGGATAAAATGTCTATGATATGATCATAGAGATGAGTATCTGAGTTACGAGCTTTGGCACGCAATTAAGACATTGTGGAAATTGTTTCACAATTAATACCGCCTGGAACACCATAGTGTGAGGGTGTGTCCGAACATCATAGTTGCACCCTATTGAATATGGTGTGTACCATGATGTCTCTTATCGAATTACCACTATCATTCATGGGTTAGGCATTAGAGACAACCGCACTCACTTTAATAGGGCACCACGTAATTCCGTTGAGACGACACCGTTTGAACTATGGTTTGGAGAAACCTAAGTTGTCATTTCCTAAAAGTTTGGGGCTGCGACGCTTATGTGAAAAAGGTTTCAGGTTGATAAGATCGAACCCAAAGCGGATAAAATGCATCCTCATAGGACACCCAGAACAGTTGGGTATACCTCCTAATTCAGATCCGAAAGCAATAGGGATTGTTTCTTTAATCGGGTCCTTTCTCGAGGAAAAGTTTGTCTCAAAAAGTTGAGTGGGAGGATGGTGGAGACTTGATATGGTTATTGAACCGTCACTACAACTAGTGTGTAGCAGGGCGCAGGAAGTTGTTCCCGTGGCACCCACACCAATTGAAGTAGAAGCTTATGATAGTGATCATGAAACTTTGGATCAAGTCACTACCATACCTCGTAGGGTGACAAGGATGCGTACTGCTTCAGAGTGGTACAGTAATCCTGTCTTGAAGGTCATGTTGCTAGACAACAATGAACCTACGAGCTATGGAGAAGCAATGGTGGGCCCAAATTCCGACAAATGGTTAGAAGCCATGAAATCCGAGATAGGATCCATGTATCAGAACAAAGCATGGACTTTGGTGGACTTGCCCAATGATCGGCAAGCCATTGAGATAAATGGATCTTTAAGAAGAAGACGGACGCGAATGGTAATGTCACCATCTATGAAGCTCGACTTGTGGCGAAGAGTTTTTCACAAGTTCAAGGAGTTGACTACGATGAGATTTTCTCATCCGTAGCGATTCTTAAAGTCCGTCGGAATCATGTTAGCATTAGCTGCATTTATGAAATCTGGCAGATGGATGTCAAAACGAGTTTCCTTACCAGTTTTCGTAATGAAAGGTTGTATGTGACACAATCAGAAAGGTTTTGTCAATCCTAAGGATGCTAAAAGGTATGCTAGCTCCAGCGATCCTTCCATGGACTGGAGTAAGCATCTTGGAGTTGGAATATGCACTTTGATAAGATGATCAAAGATTTTTGGTTTATACAAAGTTTATGAGAAACTTGTATTTCCAAAGAAGTGAGTGGGAGCACTATAGAATTTCTAATGAGTATATGTTGATGACATATTGTTAATCAGAAATGATGTAGAATTTCTGGAGAGCATATAGGGTTATTTGAAAGATGTTTTTCAATAGAAAACCCGGATTAAGCTACTTGAACATTGAGCATCGAGATCTATAAGGATAGATCAAAATGCTTAATAATACTTTCAAATGAGCACGTACCTTGACATGATCTTGAAGGTGTTCAAGATGGATCAGTCAAAGAAGGAGTTCTTGCCTGAGTTGTAAGGTACGAAGTTAAGACTTAAAGCTCGACCACGGCAGAAAAGAGAGAAAGGACGAAGGTCGTCCCCTATCCTTTAGACGTAGGCTCTACAGTATGCTATGCTAAGAACCGCACGTGATGTGTGCCTTGCCACATGTCTGGCAAGAGGGTACAAAGGTGATCAAGGAGTGGATCACCAGATAGCGGTCAAAATTATCCTTAGAGGAATAAGGATATGTTTCTCAATTATGGAGGTGATAAAGAGTTCGGCGTAAAGGGTTACGATGATGCAAGCTTTAACAACTATCCGAATGACTCTGAGTAGCAAACCGGATACATATAGTGGAGCAACCATTTGGAATAGCTCCAAGTGGAGCGTGGAAGCAGCATTTACAATATGACCTAGAGATTTGCGAAGTACATACGGATCTGAATGTTGCAGACCCGTTGACTAAAACCTCTCTCACAAGCAAAACATGATCAAACCACAGAACTCATTGAGTCTTAATCACATGATGATGTGAACTAGTTTAATGACACTAGTAAACTCTTTGGATGTTGGTCACATGGCGATGTGACCTGTGAGTGTTAATCACATGGTGATGTGAACTAGATTATTGACTCTAGTGCAAGTGGGAGACTGTTGGAAATATGCCCTAGAGGCAATAATAAATTAGTTATTATTATATTTCCTTGTTCATGATAATTGTTTATTATCCATGCTATAATTGTATTGATAGGAAACTCAGATACATGTGTGGGTACATAGACAACACCATGTCCCTAGTAAGCCTCTAGTTGACTAGCTCGTTGATCAATAGATGGTTACGGTTTCCTGACCATGGACATTGGCTGTCGTTGATAACGGGATCACATCATTAGAAGAATGATGTGATGGACAAGACCCAATCCTAAGCCTAGCACAAAGATCGTAGTTCGTATGCTAAAGCTTTTCTAATGTCAAGTATCATTTCCTTAGACCATGAGATTGTGCAACTCCCGGATACCGTAGGAATGCTTTGGGTGTACCAAACGTCACAACGTAACTGGGTGGCTATAAAGGTGCACTACAGGTATCTCCGAAAGTGTCTGTTGGGTTGGCACGAATCGAGACTGGGATTTGTCACTCCGGTAAACGGAGAGGTATCTTTGGGCCCACTCGGTAGGACATCATCATAATGTGCACAATGTGACCAAGGGGTTGATCACGGGATGATGTTTTACGGAACGAGTAAAGAGACTTGCCGGTAACGAGATTGAACAAGGTATCGGTATACCGACGATCGAATCTCGGGCAAGTACTATACCACTAGACAAAGGGAATTGTATACGGGATTGATTGAGTCCTTGACATCGTGGTTCATCTGATGAGATCATCGTGGAACATGTGGGAGCCAACATGGGTATCCAGATCCCACTGTTGGTTATTGACCGGAGAACGTCTCGGTCATGTCTACATGTCTCCCGAACCCGTAGGGTCTACACACTTAAGGTTCGATGATGCTAGGGTTATAAAGGAAGTTTGTATGTGGTTACTGAATGTTGTTCGGAGTCCCGGATGAGATCCCGGACGTCACGAGGAGTTCCGGAATGGTCCGTAGGTAAAGATTTATATATGGAAAGTTGTTGTTCGGGTTCCGGGAAAATTTCGGGTTTTTCCGGTATTGTACCGGGAAGCTTCCAGAAGGTTCCGGAGGATTCCGGAGGGGTCCGGAGGTCCAGAAATTGTTCCACCACGTCCAATACAGTAGCATCGGCTATAGGGGGGCGCCCTAGCCTTAATGGGCCAGGGGCACCAGTCCCCCCAAGGCCCATGCGCATGGGAAAGGGGAAACCCTAAAGGGGAGGGCCTCCACTTGACTTGGGAGGCACTCCTCCCCCCTTGGCCGCCGCCCCCAACCCTAGATGGGATCTAAGGGGCCGGCCCCCTCTTCCCCCCACCTATAAATAGTGGAGGGGTGGGAGGGCAGCCGCATCCCAAGTTCTGGCGCAGCCCTCCCCCTCTCCCAAGTACTCCTCCTCTCTCGCGGTGCTTGGCGAAGCCCTGCAGGATTGCCACGCTCCTCCACCACCACCACGCCGTTGTGCTGCTGCTGGATGGAGTCTTCCTCAACCTCTCCCTCTCTCCTTGCTGGATCAAGGCATGGGAGACGTCACCGGGCTGTACGTGTGTTGAACGCGGAGGTGCCGTCCGTTCGGCACTAGGATCTCCGGTGATTTGGATCACGACGAGTACGACTCCTTCAACCCCGTTCTCTTGAACGCTTTCGCTTAGCGATCTACAAGGGTATGTAGATGCACTCTCCTTCCCCTCGTTGTTGGTTTCTCCATAGATAGATCTTGGTGACACGGAGGAAAATTTTGAATTTCTGCTACGTTCCCCAACAGGCTTCTCTTGGCCGAGGTGCCGGGCAAGCCATTCGTCGCGGATGTTATGCTTGAAGGCTGATAAGGCTTCGGCATACGGACAGTCGACAATTTGGTTCTTCTTAGTTAGGAACCGAGTCCAGAATTTCCTGGCTGACTCTCCGGGCTATTGGGTTATGTGACTTAAGTCATCAGCATCCGATGATCACATGTAAGTGCCCTGGAAGTTATCAAGGAATGCGTCTTCCAGATCCTCCCAACTGCCAATGGATCTTGCTGGTAGGATATTCAGCCAATGCCGAGCCGGTCCTTTGAGCTTAAGTGGTAGGTACTTTATGTCATGTAAGTCATCGCCGCGGGCCATGTGAACGTGTAGGAGAAAATCTTCAATCCATACCATGGGGTCTGTTGTGCCATCATATGATTCAATGTTCACGGGTTTAAACCCTTCTGGGAATTCATGATCCATAACTTCATCAGTGAAGCATAGGGGGTGTGCGGCGCCTCTATGCCGGGCTACATCCCGATGTAGGTCAAATGAATCTAGTCTGTTGTATTCGGCCCGGCCGGACTTTGGTTTATTGTATCCAGCGTGACGGTCATTGTACGTGTTGTGGCGCGCCCCCGTGATCCGTAGATCGATCTTAATTGTCCTGCTTTGTTTTCCAATACATCTTGCAGGTCGTTCGTGTAGCCCCGACCTTAGTATTATCGTTTGATTGGCGACGGGGTGCGGTCTAGACTTCGGGCTGCTATGCCGCTTTGTCTCGGCCATGGGGTGGCCGGTCAGCCGCATCATGCGCTGGTAGTGTGGGCTTTAACGCCTCCTCCTCGAGTTGAGGTAGCAACCTACGCTTTGGGTAACTTTTGGTAGGGCGCTCGAGTCCGTATTCCTCGGCAGCCAGGACCTCGGTCCATCTATCAGTTAGCAGATCTTGATCAGCTTGGAGCTGTTGCTGCTTTTTCTTCAGGCTTTTTGCAGTGGCTATAAGCCAACGCTTGAAGCGCTCCTGCTCAAGGGGATCCTCAGGTACGATGAATTCTTCATCGCCAAGGCTCACTTCGTCTTCGGAGAGAGGACGTGGTTATCATCCTCTGATTCTCCATCTGTTGCCTGTTCTTTAGGGCTATCTTGCCCATCCCCTTGCTCGGCCTGCTCGAAGCCTGGCTGGGCGGGATTGTTTTCGTCTTCGGCACCATCCGGATTGTTGTCTCTTGTGCCGGTATCACTATTTTTGCTATGGCGCGGCTTGGAGCGGCGCCTATGATGCTGGTGCATAGATTGCTTCTCCACGGGGTTATCTTCCTTTGCCTTATCGCCATTGCTTTCTTTGGGGGTGTCCACCATATATATATTGTATGATGAGGTGGCTGTCCAGCGCCCTATAGGTGGTGGTTCCTATTCTTCTCCTGCATCGTCGTCCATACCGTCGATGTCTTCGGAGTTGAAGTCAAGCACGTCGGTTAAGTCATCAACAATGGCTATTAAGTGGGTGGTGGGTGGGGGACGAATTTCTTCGTTGTTCGCTTCCCACTCGAGCCGGACATGATTCGGCCAAGAGTCTCCCGACAAGGAAAGAGACCTTAATGAATTTAGCACATCACCCAAGGGCGAGTGCTAAAAAATATCTGCGGCGGTGAACTCCATGACTGGCGCCCAATCAGATTCGATAGGCATGGACATACGCGGTTTGGATCCTATAGTCGGAGACGAGTCCGAGGATCCGCGGATACCATCCTCACAGGAGGTGGCTTCAGTGTTCGGCTCCAATGCCAATGAGTGTTCGGCCTCCATGGCGGGGTCTATCCACCCGTCCTCGAAGGACGCGATCCGCTCCGGATTGATTCCCGGGGCCGTCGCAGGTACGATCTCCCGAACACTGTCTGATGGCACATCTAAGTCATGCTCGTCGTGACTGTTCGGCGTACCTGACATGGGCTCGAATCCGTTGAAGATCAAGTCTCCCCGGATATCAGCAGTATAGTTCAAGCTTCCAAACCTGACCTCATGGCCAGGGGTGTAGCTATCGATCTGCTCCAGGTGGCCAAGCGAGTTGGCCCACAGTACAAAGCTGCCGAATACGAAGATCTGTACGGGAAGGAATACCTCCCCCTAGACTGCGTCGTTGAAGATGATTGAAGGAGCCATCAAGCCTTATTGCAACGGCACAACAGAACTCTCAATGAAAGCACCAGTGTCGGTGTTAAAACCGGCGGATCTTGGGAGGGGGTCCCGAACTGTGCGTCTAAGGCTAATGGTAACAGGAGGTAGGGGACACGATGTTTTACCCAGGTTCTTGCTTGATTGATCTTGATGATATGAGTATTACAAGAGTTGATCTACCACGAGGTCATAGAGGCTAAACCCTAGAAGCTAGCCTATAATTATGATTGTTGTTGTCCTACGGACTAAACCCTCTGGTTTATATAGACACCGGAGGGGGCTAGGGTTACACAGAGTCGGTTATAGAGAAGGAAATCTACATATCTGAATTTCCAAGCTTGCCTTCCACGCAAAGGAGAGTCCCATCCAGACACGGGACGAAGTCTTCAATCTTGTATCTTCATAGTCCAACAGTCCGGCTGTCCGAGGACCCCTTAATCCAGGACTCCCTCAGAGGGCAAGAGTGACAGAAGCTTCAACCTAGCATAGAAATTGATGCATACGGGATTGAAGGGGACCAATATATCTTAATGCTATGGTTGGGTTTTACCTTAATGAACGTTAGTAGTTGCGGATGCTTGCTAATAGTTCTAATCATAAGTGCATAGAATTCCAAGTTAGGGACGACATGCTAGCAGTGGCCTCTCCCACATAAAACTTGCTATTGGTCTAGTAAAGTAGTCAATTTCTTAGGGACAATTTCACAACTCCTACCACCACTTTTCCACACTCGCTATACTAACTTTATTGCGTATTTATCTAAACAGCCCCTAGTTTTTATTTACATGCTCTTTATATTCTTGCAAACCTATCCAACAACACCTACAAAGTCCTTCTAGTTTCATACTTGTTTTAGGTAAAGCAAACGTTAAGCGTGCGTAGAGTTGTATCGGTGGTCAACAGAACTTGAGGGAATATTTGTTCTATCTTTAGCTCCTTGTTGTGTTCGTCACTCTTACTTATTGAAAGAGGCTACAATTGATCCCCTATACTTGTTGGTTATCAAGACCTTTTTCTGGCGCTGTTGTCGGGGAGTCATACACGAAATACCAAAAAATTAGGTGTACTTGCTACTCATGGAGATGGGGAACCTCCTAAAACCCTCGATGCTGGTTATGTGAAAAATATTATGTACTACTTTAATAATCATGAGAAAACCCCATTCCATTATGTAATGGGAGACACGTTGGATCAATGTGAATACTTTAGGGATTATCGCTTGACTCAAAAAGGGAAATTATTATGGGATCAAATTCATATGTTGCATTGGTACGCTCGGGAACTATGCTTGAGATATGATTATACTTGTTGCTCTAGGATGAAGGCTCCACACCTTCCCTTTTCATGCAAATTTAATGATGATAAAATCTTGGCTTCTTATGCTAATGGTATATATGATTACTATGATGTGGAACAAATATAAGAATTCATTGCTTTTATGGGTGCTTATGAAATTGGATCTTTGTAAAGAGTGTGAAAATCGTGATGATGCTGTTTACATGCCTGAAAATTTTGCTATACTTAAATATTGCTATGAGAATTATGAATTCAATTCCGATATTTATGATTTTATTGAGAGAGTCTCCGCTATCCAAGAAGAGACTAATATTTTGCAGGAGTCTATGGAAGAAGAAATTGATGAAACTGTGAGCTCACTGGATGAAAAAGATGAGGAGGAGAGCGAAGAACAAAAGGAGGAACAGCGGATTGATCACCCGTGCCCACCTTCTAATGAGAGTAACTCTTTATCCCATACATTGTTTAATTTCCCTTCATGCTTACCGAAGGATGATTGCTATGATAATCGTTATGATCCCGTTGATTCTTTTGAAATATCTCCTTTTGATGATGCTTGCTATGCTTGTGGCCAAGATGCCAATATGAATTATGCTTATGGAGATGAACTTGCTATAGTTCCTTATGTTAAACATGAAATTGTTGCTATTGCACCCACGCATCATAGTCCTATTATCTTTTTGAATTCTCCCGACTACACTATATCGGAGAAGTTTGCTCTTATTAAGGATTATGTTGATGGGTTGCATTTCAATGTTGAACATGATGATTTTGATAGATATAATATGCATGTGCTTGCTGCTCCAACTTGCAATTATTATGATAGAGGAACTACATCTCCGCCTCTTTATGTTTCCAACATGATAGAATTGCAAGAAACTGCTTATACTATGCATTGGCCTTTACTTGGTGTGCATGAATTGTTCTTTGATGACATCCCAATGCATATGAAGAGAGTTAGACTTTGTTGTTGCATGATATATGTTACTTTGTGCTCACTACTAAATCACAAATCATTGTTAATTAAAATTGGCTTTGATATACCTTGGGATCCGGGTGGATCCATTACTTGAGCACTATATGCCTAGCTTAATGGCTTTAAAGAAAGCGCTGCCAGGGAGACAACCTGGAAGTTTTAAAGAGTCATTTATTTCTGTTGTGTGCTTTCATAAAGTTCAAAAAACAAAAAAATAAAGAGGGGAACCCAAAACTTTTTCAAAAAGAAAAGCGAAAGTGAGAAAGGTGAGCATTGTTAAAGTGGGAGCTAGCATTGAACTTTGTTCATGCTCACGGAAACTTTGTGAATCTTGATTACAGAAAATTTTCAACAAAAATAATTATTCCCTTGTACAATTCCATTGTATTATAAAAATAATGTGCCAAGGTTTGCCTTTAGGATGTTTACAATGCTTGTTCGTTTGTGCGGTGCAGGACAGAAACTTTGGCTGTAGTGCGCGATTTTAATTTTTTTACTGGAATGTCAAACGGTTCTGAAACTTTTTGCACTGTATTTATATATAAATTTTTATTTTTCCTAATTTTTGCAAAAATTTTGGGGTACCAGAAGTATGGTGAATGTTCAGATTACTACAGACTGTCCTGTTTAAGATAGATTCTGTTTTTGATGCATAGTTTCTTGTTTTGATGAAACTATCAATTTTTATCAGTGGATTAAGCCATGGAAAAGTTATATTAAAGTAGATACAATGCAAAAACAAAATATGAATTGGTTTGCAACAGTACTTAGAGTAGTGATTTGCTTTATTATACTAACGGATCTTACCGAGTTTTCTGTTGAAGTTTTGTGTGGATGAAGTGTTCGAAGATCGAGGAGGTCTCTATATGAGGAAAAGGAGGAGAGGCAAGAGCTCAAGCTTGGGGATTCCCAAGGCACCCCAAGTAAATATTCAAGGATACTCAAGCATCTAAGCTTGGGGATGCCCCGGAAGGCATCCCGTCTTTCTTCAACAAGTATTGGTATGTTTTCAGATTCGTTTCGTTCATGCGATATGTGCAAATCTTGGAGCGTCTTTTGCATTTAGTTTTCACTTTTATTTTATGCACCATGCTGGTATGAGATAGTCCTTGGTTGATTTATAGAATGCTCATTGCACTTCACTTAAATCTTTTGAGTATGGCTTTATAGAATGCTTCATGTGCTTCACTTATATTATTTGAAGTTTGGATTGCCTGTTTCTCTTCACATAGAAAACCGCCATTTATAGAATGCTCTTTTGCTTCACTTAAATTTGTTAGAGAATGGGCATATCTTTTGTAGAAAGAACTAAACTCTCTTGCTTCACTTATATCTATTTAGAGAGATGACAGGAATTGGTCATTCATATGGTTAGTCATAAAATCCTACATAAAACTTGTAGATCACTGAATATGATATTGTTGATTCCTTGCAATAGTTTTGCGATAAAGGTGGTGATATTAGAGTTGTGCTAGTGGAGTAATTGTGAAATTGAGAAGTACTTGTGTTGAGGTTTGCAAGTCCCGTAGCATGCACGTATGGTAACCGTTGTGTGACAAATTTTAAGCATGGGGTGTTCTTTGATTGCCTTCCTTATGAGTGGAGGTCGGGATCGCGCGATGGTTAACTCCTACCAACCCTTCCCCTAGGAGCATGCATAGTAGTACTTTGCTTCGAGGGCTAATAAACTTTTGCAATAAGTATATGAGTTCTTTAGGACTAATGTGAGTCCATGGATTACACACACTCTCACCCTTCCATCATTGCTAGCCTCTACGGTACCGTGCATTGCCCTTTCTCACCTCGAGAGTTGGTGCAAACTTTGCCGGTGCATCCAAACCCCGTGATATGATATGCTCTATCACACATAAGCCTCCTTATATCTTCCTCAAAACAACCACCATACCTACCTATTATGGCATTTCCATAGCCATTCCGAGATATATTGCCATGCAACTTCCATCATCGTCATATACATGACTTGAGCATTTATTGTCATATTGCTTTGCATGATCGTAAGATAGCTAGCATGATGTTTTCATGGCTTGTCTGTTTTTTGATATCTTTGCTATGCTAGATCATTGCACATCCCGATACACCGCCAGAGGCATTCATATAGAGTCATATCTTTGTTCTAGATATCGAGTTGTAATATTGAGTTGTAAGTAAATAAAAGTGTGATGATCGTCATTATTAGAGCATTGCCCCAGTGAGGAAATGATGATGGAGACTATGAATCCCCCACAAGTCGGGATGAGACTCCGGACTTAATGAAAAATAAAAGAGGCCAAAGAAGCCCAAATAAAAAAAGAGAGGCCAAAGAATTCCACCAAAAAAAGATAAAAAAATGAGAGAAAAAGAGAGAAGGGGCAATGTTACTATCCTTTTACCACACTTGTGCTTCAGAGTAGCACCATGTTCTTCATACAGAAAGTCTCTTGAGTTATCATTTTCATATACTAGTGGGAATTTTCATTATAGGACTTGGCTTGTATATTCCGATGATGGGCTTCCTCAAATTCCCGAGGTCTTCATGAGCAAGCAAGTTGGATGCACACCCACTTAGTTTCTAGTTTGAGCTTTCATACACTTATAGCTCTTAGTGTATCCGCTGACATGGCAATCCCTACTCCTCACATTGACATCAATTGATGGGCATCTCCATAGCCCATTGATTAGTCGCGTCGATGTGAGACTTTCTCCCTTTTTGTCTTCTGCACACAACTTCCATCATCATACTCTGCTCCACCCATAGTGCTATGTCCATGGCTTATGCTCATGTATTGCGTGAGGGTTGAAAAGGCTAAAGCGCGTTAAAAAGTATGAACCAATTGCTTGGCTGAAACCGGGCTTGTGCATGATGGGAGCATTTTGCATGATGAAAATGAAGCATGGCAAAACTATATGATTTTGTAGGGATAAGCTTTCTTTGGCTATGTTATTTTGATAAGACATAATTGCTTTATTAATATGCTTGAAGTATTATTGTTTTTATGTCAAACGATAGACTATTGCTTTGAATCACTCGTGTCTTAATATTCATGCCATAATTAGATATATGATCAACATTATGCTAGGTAGCATTCCACATAAAAATTATCTTATTTATCAGTTACCTACTTGAGGACGAACAGGAATTAAGCTTGGGGATGCTGATGCGTCTCCGTCGTATCTATAATTTTTGATTGTTCCATGCCAATATTATACAACTTTCATATACTTTTGGCAACTTTTTATACTATTTTTGGGACTAACATATTGATCTAGCGCCTAGTGTCAGTTCCTGTTTGTTGCAAGTTTTTTGTTTCACAGAAAACCCATATCAAACGGAGTCCAAACGGGATAAAAACTGACGGAGATTTTTTCTGGAATATTTATGATTTTGGGGAAGAAGAATCAATGCGAGATGATGCCCGAGGGGGCCACGAGGCAGGGGGCGCCCCCCAGGGGGTGAGGCGCGCCCTGGGCCCTCGTGGCCCCCTGTAAGGCGGTTGGTGCCCTTCTTTTGCCGCAAGAAAGCTAATATCTGGATAGAAATCGTGTTAAAATTTCAGCCCAATCGGAGTTACGGATCTCCGGGAATATAAGAAACGGTGAAAGGCCAAAATCTGAAATGCAGAAACAGAGAGAGACAGAGAGACAAATCCAATATTGGAGGGGATCTCGCCCGTCCCACGCCATGGAGACCATGGACCAGTGGGGAAACCCTTCTCCCATCTAGGGAGAAGGTCAAGGAAGAAGAAGAAGAAGGGGGGCTCTCTCCCCCTCTCTCCCGGTGGCGCCGGAATGCCGCCGGGGCCATCATCATTACCGTGATCTACACCAACACCTCCGTCATCTTCACCAACATCTCCATCACCTTCCCCCATCTATCTACAGCAGTCCACTCTCCCGCAACCCGCTGTACGCTCTACTTGAACATGGTGCTTTATGCTTCATATTATTATCCAGTGATGTGTTGCCATCCTATGATGTCTGAGTAGATTTTCGTTGTCCTATCGGTAATTGGTGAATTGCTATGATTGGTTTATATTGCTTGTGGTTATGTTGCTGTCCTTTGGTGCCCATCATATGAGTGCGTGCATGGATCACACCATAGGGTTAGTTGTATGTTGATAGGACTATGTATTGGAGGGCCAGAGTGACAGAAGCTTCAACCTAGCATAGAAATTGATGCATACGGGATTGAAGGGGGACCAATATATCTTAATGCTATGGTTGAGTTTTACCTTAATGAACGTTAGTAGTTGCGGATGCTTGTTAATAGTTCCAATCATAAGTGCATAGATTCCAAGTCGGGGATGACATGCTAGCAGTGGCCTCTCCCACATAAAACTTGCTATCGGTCTAGGTAAGTAGTCAATTGCTTAGGGACAATTTCAAAACTCCTACCACCACGTTTCCACACTCGCTATACTAACTTTTTGTGTCTCTATCTAAACAGCCCCTAGTTTTTATTTACGTGCTCTTTATATTCTTGCAAATCTATCCAACAACACGTACAAAGTCCTTCTAGTTTCGTACTTGCTTTAGGTAAAGCGAACGTTAAGCGTGCGTAGAGTTGTATCGGTGGTCGATAGAACTTGAGGGAATATTTTTTCTACCTTTAGCTCCTCATTGAGTTCGACACTCTTACTTATCGAAATAGGCTACAATTGATCCCCTATACTTGTGGGTTATCACCCGACAACTTACTCTTTTTAGGGCGTGATAGATGTCGCCAGCCAACGTGGTAGTGGCCGGCTCGTCCCGCCCCAGGAACAGTCTGCCGACTCCTCCTACCGGCGTCAAAAGTCACGCATGCCAGCCGCCTGGTTCATGCAACGTGTGGCCCAGCAGCAGGCCTGGGCCTGCTAGGCCACGTGAGCGACGAGATGTTGCCGTGGATTGGGCCCGCCGAGCCACAACATTGGCCCGCGCGCGGGATCTTCTACGACCAGGCCCGGATGCTTGAGCTTCCCGGGGCAGTTATTGCGCTCGTGTATTGCGGTGGGAGTGGGGATCGTGGGCGCAAATGATCCCACTCCCCCATGATGTTAGTGGCATTTAAATGGAGGGGGATGGGAGGGGGAATGGCAAAAGCTCACTTTGCCATTCACCCCAGCCCCCATTACCTCTTCTTCTTCCTCTTCTTCTCGCATGTGCCCGCACGCAGAGCTCCGCCAATGCAGCGCCCACACGATCAATCGTGGCCCACCGGAGGCTTCTCACCGGTCTTCTTTGCCTCGCCGTCACGCCAGTGCCCTCGCCGGACCAGGCCATGGTGCGACCCGTCGGATCTTGGGATGGCTCAGATGTGAGTGACGAGGACATCACCTACCTCTGCCGCACACGGAGGCCGCCATCGGTGGACGAGGTTGAGGCGCGTGCGCCCGACACCGAGGAGGTTTCAGTGTCGTGGGACGGCGAGGTGGTTGTCTTCCTTGAGCACTTTGCCTGCGGATTCGGCCTCCCTGTGAGCGATTTCTTTTGCTGCTTTCTCACTTCTACGCCCTGCAGCCGCATCATCTTGGCACAAATGCCATCCTGCATCTCTCCATCTTAGTGGCCTTCTGCGAGGGTTACATCGACATCTAGACTTACAACAAGCTCTGGAGTGGATGTTCTACCTCAAGCCGCAGATGGAGGAAAAGGATGTCATATCCGCCTGTGGGGCGGCAGTGGTGCATCGTGGGCCGTCGGGCGTACGTCCCAAGCTGCCGGTTGTGGACTCGGCCAAGAAGTGGTATAAGCCATTCTTCCATGTTAAGAATGTCAACCCGGCAGTCGACCACATCAATTTCCTCCCTTCAACAAAGGGAAACGTTTACTACCGGCGCACCGGCCGAAGCTTTCGGCCGGTCCCGTACGCGTCGTGCGATCGCTTTCGATGGTGGGCCTAGCGACCTCTCCCCCACTGGACACAGGTAGGCCCATGCAGTACTGTTTTTTTGGCCACGCAACATTTATCTTCTTCCCAACGCGCATCCTCCTCCACTCGTTTTTTGTCCAATGACGACCGAGCATTTTCTTGCACAAACACGCGCTCATAGACTCCCTCTTTTCTGATGCACTCTGCCATGACCGAGTCCTTGTCCTCTCCTCTGATGCTTGCGTCGTGGTTGCACTCTCTCCTCCTCTCCCCCGAAGCTCGTCGCCATGGCCGCCTCCTCCTCCACCCCCGCGCCCCAACCCCCCAAATGCTGCAACTGATGTGCTCATGGCTGGAAATTCATGTGGCTGCGTGCTGCATTCCACAGCCATGGCTGTGAGCTCTTTTTCAGGGGGAGGCCATGAATTTTCTGTTGACGATACTAGCCATAGATGCATCAAAATAAGCAAACAACACACGAAAAACAGAATCTGTCAAAAACAGAACTGTTTGTAGAAATCTGTAACTTTCAAATACCTATGGAACTATAAAAATCCTACCAAAATAGAAAGTCCTGGGAAATTCATCTATTAATCTACTGAAGAAAGAATCAATGCAAAATCACGTTTCTGTGATTTAGTAAAATTATTTTCGTGCGCGTAAAAGTTTCTGTTTTTCAGCAAAATCAAATTAAATATCACCGTAGGTTATCCTATAGGTTCTACTTGGTACAAACACTAATTAAAACATGAAAACACATCTAAACAGAAGCTAGATGAAATATTTATTACTAAACAGAAGCAAAAATCAAGGAACAAAAATAAAATTGGGTTGCCTCCCAACTAGCGCTATCGTTTAACGCCCCTAGCTAGGCATAAAAGCGGGAATAGATCTACGTAGTACATGGCATTCAATTCATAAGTGGCACACATAATAGATTCATAAGGTAATTTAACTTTCTTTATTGGAAAGTGTTCCATGCCTTTCCTTAATTCAAATTGTAATCTAACATTCCCTTTCCTTCATATCAATAATTGCAGCAATCGTTCTAAGGAAAGGTCTACCAAGAATAATAGGGCATGAAAGGTTGCAATCTATATCAAGAACGATAAAATCTACGGGTACATAATTCCTATTTGCAACAATAAGAACATCATTGATCCTTCCCATAGGTTTCTTAATGGTGGAATCCGCAAGGTGCAAGTTTAAAGAGCAATCATCAAAATCATGGAAACCTAGCACATCACATAAAGTTTTCGAAATCGTGGAAACACTAGCACCCAAATCACACAAAACATAACACTCATGATCTTTAATTTTAATTTTTATAGTAGGTTCCCACTCATCATAAAGTTTTTCTAGGTATAGAAACTTCCAACTCAAGTTTTTCCTCATAAGATTGCATCAAGGCATCAACAATATGTTTGGTAAAAGCTTTATTTTGACTATAAGAATTAGGAGAATTCAACACAGATTGCAATAAGGAAATACAATCTATTAAAGAACAATTATCATAATTAAATTCCTTGAAATCCATAATAGTGGGTTCAATGCTATGTAAAGTTTTGACCTCTCCAATCCCACTTTTACCAAATTTAGCATCAAGATCTAAAAACTCTGAATCATTGGGACGCCTTTTAACTAAATTTGACTCATCTCCAGTCCCATCATTATCAAGATTCATATTGCAAAACAAGGATTTAATAGGGGACACATCAATAATATCATTCCTAAGAGAGATGATCTTAGCGGGAGGAAAATACTTAGAGATAAAAGCATCTTTGCACTTATCCCATGAATCAATACTATTCTTAGGCAAAGATGAAAACCAAGTTTTAGCACGATCTCTAAGTGAAAACGGAAATAACTTCAATTTAACAATATCATTATCCATATCTTTCTTCTTTTGCATATCACACAAATCAACAAAGTTGTTTAGATGAGTAGCGGCATCTTCACTAGGAAGGCTAGAGAATTGATCTTTCATAACACGATTCAGCAAAGCAGCATTGATTTCACAAGATTCAACATCATTAAGAGGAGCAATCAGAGTGCTAAGGAAATCATTATTATTGGTATTGGAAAAGTCACACAATTTGGTATTATCTTGCGCCATCATGACAAGAAATCCAACACACAAGCACACAAGAAGGCAAGCGAAAGAGAGAGGATATTGGGAAAGAGAGGGAGAATAAAACGGCAAGGGTGAAGTGGGGGAGAGGAAAACGAGAGGCAAATGGAAAATAATGTAATGCGAGGGAGATGAGTTTGTGATGGGTACTTGGTATGTCTTGACTTGAGCGAAGACCTCCCCGGCAACGGCGCCAGAAATCCTTCTTGCTACCTCTAGAGCATGCGTTGGTTTTCCCTTGAAGAGGAAAGGGTGATGCAGCAAAGTAGCGTAAGTATTTCCCTCAGTTGTTGAGAACCAAGGTATCAATCTAGTAGGAGGCTCCTCAAAAGTCCCTCGTACCTACACAAACAAACAAGAACCTCGCAACCAACGCGATAAAGGGGTTGTCAATCCCTTCACGGTAACTTGCAAAAGTGAGATCTGATAGAGACAATATGATAAGATAAATATTTTTGGTATTTTTATGATATAGATTGGAAAGTAAAAGACGCAAATAAAATTAGATGGAAAACTTATATGATAAAAGATAGACCTGGGGGCCATAGGTTTCACTAGTGGCTTCTCTCAAGATAGCATAAGTATTACGGTGGGTGAACAAATTACTGTCGAGCAACTGATAGAAAAGTGCATAGTTATGAGAATATCTAGGCTTGATCATGTATATAGGCATCACTTCCGTGAAGTAGATCGAAACGTTTCTGCATCTACTACTATTACTCCACACATCGACCGACTCCTACCTGCATCTAGAGTATTAAGTTCATGAAGAACAGAGTAACTCATTAAGAAAGATGACATGATGTAGAGGGATAAACTCAAGAAATATGATATAAACCCCATCTTTTTATCCTCGATGCCAACAATACAATACGTGCCTTGCTGCCCCTGCTGTCACTGGGAAAGGACACCGCAAGATTGAACCCAAAGCTAAGCACTTCTCCCATTGCAAGAAATATCAATGTAGTAGGCCAAACCAAACTGATAATTCGAAGAGACTGGCAAAGATAACTAATCACACATAAAAGAATTCAGAGGAGATTCAAATAATTCTCATAGATAAACTTGATCATAAAACCACAATTCATCGGATCA
The DNA here is from genome assembly GCF_018294505.1 of Triticum aestivum. Classification (NCBI taxonomy): domain Eukaryota; kingdom Viridiplantae; phylum Streptophyta; class Magnoliopsida; order Poales; family Poaceae; genus Triticum; species Triticum aestivum. The sequence goes on along the minus strand of NC_057795.1, from coordinate 286,176,102 downwards.
CGACAAACACACCGCAAAAAGAGTTACATCAAATAGATCTCCAAGAAGATCGAGGAGAACTTTGTATTGAGATTCAAAGAGAGATAAGAAGCCATCTAGCTAATAACTATGGACCCGAAGGTCTGTGGTAAACTTCTCACAACTCATCGGAGAGGCCTTGGAGATGATGTAGAGGCCCTCCGTGGTCGATTCCCCCTCCGGTGGAGTGCAGGAGAAGGCTCCAAGATGGGATCTCGCGGATACAGAAGGTTGCGATGGTGGAATTAGGTTTTCGTGGTGCTCCTGGATGTTTTCAGGGTACGGGTGTGATGCCCCCAATTCAATCGTACACTAATCATGCACGCAAAAGTGTACGATCAAGATCAGGGACTCACGGAAGATATCACAACACAACTCTAAAACATAAATAAGTCATACAAGCATCATAATAAAAGCCAGGGGCCTCGAGGGCTCGAATACAAGTGCTCGATCATAGACGAGTCTGTGGAAGCAACAATATCTGAGTATAGACATAAGTTAAACAAGTTGCCATAATATGGCTAGCACAAACGGGGATACAAATTGAAAGAGGCGAAGGCCTCCTGCCTGGGATCCTCCTAAATTACTCCTGGTCATCGTCAGCGGCCTGCACGTAGTAGTAGGCACCTCCAGTGTAGTAGGAGTCGTCGTCGACGGTGGCGTCTAGCTCCTGGGCTCCAGCATCTGGTTGCGACAACCAGGAAGAAAGGAAAGGGGGAAAAAGAGGGAGCAAAGCAACCGTGAGTACTCATCCAAAGTACTCGCAAGCAAGGATCTAAACTACATATGCATGGGTATATGTGTAAAGAGGCAATATCGGTGGACTGAACTGCAGAATGCTAGAATAAGAGGGGGATAACTAGTCCTATCGAAGACTACGCTTCTGGCAGCCTCCATCTTGCAGCATGTAGAAAAGATTAGATTGAAGTACTCCAAGTAGCATCGCATAGCATAATCCTACCCAGCGATCCTCCCCTCGTCGCCCCGTGGAAAAGCGATCACCGGGTTGTCTATGGAATTTGTCTGGGTGCGTTTTATTAAGTATCCGGTTCTAGTTGTCATAAGGTCAAGGTACAACTCCGGGTTGTCCTTTTACCGAGGGACACGACTATTCGAATAGGTCAACTTCCCCTTTGGCCAGACACACTTTCCTGGGTCATGCCCGGCCTCGGAAGATCAACACGTCGCCGCCCTACCTAGGCACAACAGAGAGGTCAGCACGCCGGTCTAAATCCTATGCGCGCAGGGGTCTGGGCCCATCGCCCATTGCACACCTGCACGTTGCGAGGGCGGCCGGAAGTAGACCTAGCCCCCTTAATACAAGAGCAGGCTTACGGTACAATCCGGCGCGCGCCGCTCAGTCGCTGACGTCACGAAGGCTTCGGCTGATATCACGACGTTGAGTGCCCATAATTGTTCCCACATAGTTGGTTAGTGCGTATAGGCTAGTGGCCAGACTCAGATCAAATACCAAGATCTCGTTAAGCTTGTTAAATGAAGTATCCGCGAACGCCGACCAGGGCCAGGCCCACCTCTCTCCTAGGTGGTCTCAACCTGCCCTGTCGCTCCGCCACAAAGTAACAGTCGGGGGCCGTCGGGAACCCAGGCCCACCTCTACCGGGATGGAGCCACCTGCCCCTTCAGCCCCCATCTCCGAATAGTATCATAAGTAATGTAATACCATAAAGTATATAGCCTATGCCCGTGATCACCTCCCGAAGTGATCACGACCTAGTAGTATAGCATGGCAGACAGACAAGAGTGTAGGTCCACTGATGGAACACTAGCATCCTATACTAAGCATTAGGATAGCAGGTAAGGCTAACAACTATAGCAACAATGACATGCTATGCAACTGAATAGGATTAATCGAAAGCAGTAACAAGCTATACTACTCTAATGCAAGCAGTAGAGAGAAGAATAGGCGATATCTGGTGATCAAGGGGGGGGGGGCTTGCCTGGTTGCTCTGGCAAGAAGAAGGGGTCATCAACTGCGTAGTCGAACTGGGGGTCACCGGCAGTCTCGGGGTCTACCGGAAAGAAGTAACTGAGGGAGAACACAATAAATAATAGAGCAATCAAAGCATCACAAAGCGTAGCATGGCAATATGCGGTGCTAGGAGTGCCCTAACGCGGTAGTAGGTGATACCGACGAAGGGGGGAAACATCTGGGAAAGTATCCCCGGCGTTTCGCGTTTTCGGACAGATGAACCGAAGGTGAAATTTTGCATGTTTGCTATGCTAGGGACATGTGGTTGACGAATGGGCTACGTATTCGGATTTGTCTCGTCGTTCTGAGCAACTTTCATGTACAAAACATTTTCATCCGAGTTACGGTTATTTTATATTCATTTTTTAAAGATTTAAATCAACTTATAAATTATTATTATTAATATAATCCGAAAATGGCATTACTGCATCAGCATGACGTCAGCATGCCGTCATCAGTCAACAGAGGTGTTGACTGGGCCAAGCTGACGTGTGGGTCCCATCTCTCATTGACACATTACCCTAACTAACAGATTAGTTAGTTTAATTATATATTTATGTTAATTAAGTTTAATTAGTTTAACTAAGCAGGATTAATTAAGCTAATTAATTATCTTAATTAATAAATTTATTATTATTATTATTATTATTATTATTATTATTATTATTATTATTATTATTATTATTATTATTTTTGTTATTATTATATTTTTAAAACGTTCTGGGGCGGGGCCCCCTTGTCATAGGCCCTGAGGGGCCTATCGGGTTCGGCCGCTAACGGGCACAGGGCACAGCCCGAGCGGGCGCATGCCTAGGAGCGTGCGGACCTGGCGGGGCGCCGAAGCAGGGGGCCAGTGCCCACGGCGAGGCACTGGGCGCGGCCAGCGACCACAGGAGCGCGGGCGATGACGAGCCTGGGCGAGGGGGGAAGACCCGACGAGGCAGGGCAGAGTGCGGTGGCCGAGCGCGGCCACGGCGGGCGCGCGCAATCTTAGGGGAGCCGGGGGGATTGCGCTGCCCGCAGCGGCAGCAGTGCGCGGTGAGCACGAACGGGACGAGTGAGCAGCGGGACAGCGCGGCAACGGGCGCGACCGAGCGGCCGAGGGCGCGCACTGGGCGGCCAGGAGGCATGGCGGGGTGTGCGGTCGAGCGCGACAACGGCGCGGGCACGACCCGCTGAGGCACGGTGAGCGCAGGACAAAGGGGAGGGGAGGAGCGAGGAGGAGTGATGCGGAGCATCCTACGGACATCACCATGTCAAGATCCCATTTGGCAAGTGACACGTGCGACATCTACTTCACACACACAAAGGTGAATCATCTCCTTTACACGTGCTCACTTGACCCCTTCGAGGATGGCATACTACTTGACACTTCTCCCATGTGCATGCGTAGGTATTGTCGGAACTTCACGGACAACGAGGAGGAGTGCAAGCGCCAAGGAACGACTACACCATCCATGAGGGAAGCGTGGAAGAGAAGACGGAAGAAAGGAGAAGAAGACGGAGCAGCGACTGAAGCTAGCCCGGACATCCGGACCGCCGTCCGGATCATCCGGACCCAACCGGATCATCCGGGCCCCCCTCCGGATCATCCGGATAACCGCGCTGAGGATACCCGAAGGTTTCTCCTGAAGCCGGATCATCCGGGCCCCCTCCCGGATCATCCGGATGACGGCCGGATCATCCGGACCCCCATCCGGATCATCCGGGCCTTGCCTGCGTGCAATGCTTCGGGCCGAGGCCCATGTACCCATTCGCCCCCTCACTTACCCCTTCGCCCACTAGACTATAAATAGACCTCCTCCACCTCCTTTCTAGGGTTAGCAAATATGATAGCTCATTCTTAGGTGAGCTTTGCTCCTACCTCTACTCTTGAGAGAGAGAGACTACCAATCCCATGGAGTTCAAGACCTCCATGTGAGAAGATCCTGCGGGATATCATCAAGACCCCCTTGTGGGAAGATCCATCTACGATATCATCAAGACCTCCTCTTGGAGATGAACCTTACCTTGTATCTTTCCCTTTGTTGTTCATGTACCTTGTGATCTTGTGTGTTTGATTGTCTAGTGGATGTGTGATTTGGACTTGTTCTTGAGTGTTTCCCCTTGTGATTTCTCCCCATTCTTCCCCGTGTTGATCGTGTTCTTCGAGGGATCTCACTCCAAACGTGAAAGATCGTCGCTATAGGGTTCCACCCTACATCATATGGTATCATGAGCCACGTTTATCACGTATTTGGAGTCCCTCCAACCGTTTTCTAGCCTTCTTTTGCTTGATTTCGTCCTAAATCCGAAAATCCCTACCAAAAATAGCCCCCAAATTTTTTTGTGATTTGTTGGTTTGATGATGTTTTGTTGATTTTGATCCGTGGATTTGCTTGGTTTCAAGTGGATCTAGCATTTCCCCAAGTTTCCCCACCTTCCATCCACGAAATCTCGTCAATTTTGACCCCAAAATCCCTAATTTCCGCCAAAAATTTCGTCCCCGAGAGGAAATCCCGAGCAGTTTGACCTGCCCGGATCATCCGGACCTTCTCCCGGATCATCCGGACATCTCCCGGATCAGCTGGACCCTCTCCCGGACGTCCGGATACCCCACGCACCCAGAAAACAGAACCGGAGCTGACGAACCCGGATCATCCGGATGTACACCCGGATCATCCGGACCTAGCCCGGATCATCCGAACCTCCTCCCGGATGTCCGGTTAACCCTGACACTGACTCGGCTGAAATCTTGTTTTGGCCGTAACTAATTCATCCGAACTCCGTTTTTGACGTTCTTTAGCTCGTTTTGAAGCTATTGACAGCCCCTATCCCACAAAAATACCACCAACATCATTTGACTCCATCATATTTTCTGAAATTTGGCAAGTTTGCCTAGGCCCTCCACCATATCATCCGCATTACCACCACCGACTTCCGCAACCTAACCCATTTTGTTCCCCATTGCATATGTGGTTGTTTGAGTAGTGATTTGAGTCTCCTAAGGTGTTTCGGCTACTTAGGGAAGGTTGCTTCTTCATCAACCACCACCACCACCACTTCCGCATAGGCGTGCCCACCATACACTTCCGCCACCCCCAACTTAACCCAATAGTTGTTTGAGCTTGTTTGAGTTGTGGCTTGTGTCTCCTAACGTGTTTCGGCTACTTAGGGATGGCAACTTCAACTCAGACACGTGTATATCCATCATTCCACTTCCGCATTTGCCAAGTGCACACCACCACCGCTTTCCGCTACCACCATTTGACATTTGTCATTTGAGATTTTGAGTTTGCGGTTTTTCCGTTTCCTAAGGTGTTTCGGCTACTTAGGGACGAGTCTCCATCATCTTGGTATCTACACCAAGAACACCGCCACTCATCATCGCAAAGGACGGTAACCTCGACGATACCTTTGTATATTCCCTTGCAATTGCATTGTTAACCCCTAGCCCATTTTGCGTTACTTGCCTATCGAGACTAGCCATTTGAGTATTGCCGGCAACGTGACTTGTGCACATTAGTGGTCTACACCATCCATTGCATACATACCATATCATCTTGGTATCATATCATCCATTGTGCCTCAAGTTTGTTCCCGCATATACACAATTGCTATCTTGGTTTGTGCATTGTGCAAAAGTGGCCATAGAAAAAAAAGAGAATAAAGCTTTTAAGCAAAAGAAAGAGAGCAAAGAGCTTGTAAGCAATAGCCATAGCATCACAATATATCATATGGTATCATATTTGATCATCTTGGATCATTGTGTGAGAAACACCGGGAACCATACATATATAGCATACTTGGGATAGAAAGTTTATCCATTTTGCATCTTATAGGTTGTGCACAAGTGTCGTATCAGCCTATTGAGCAATCATGCTAGCATCTCTCTTGAGTTGTGCAACACGAGCGTTTTCCGTGGATTCCACATTTTGTGCTCATTCCTTGGTTGCACGACCCCATTTATCTATCCGTGTGTGTGTTTCCGTGAGCCACATATTGCTATTGGTCTACTTGTTTCGCTTGCGAATTTGTGAATCTCTTTCAACATTATTGACTCTTGCTAACATTTTGCATCAAATTTTTGTGCCACTATCCTCACCGAGCTCTACCATAAGCTTTACTTGATAGGTGTGAGTGAACAAGTCCGGTACCAATTCCACTATTCTTCCATCTCACATTGAGTGACACGGGATACATCCTCAACTTTGGGAAAAGATAACTTGGTATTGTTTATCTCATTTCCTACTCACCTCTAGTCGAGTCTTGTGATGGATAGGCAAAGCATTTCATCTTCGGTCTACAACAACAACGACGAGTTCGATGCCATGAACAACAACTCCGACGCCAAGATGCAAGCTAAAATGGAGGAGATCAAAGCCCTCATCAAGTCCTACAAGCGATCTTCCTCATCTTCGAGAAGACGCTCAAGAGCACATGCTTCCGAGCTACCATCTCCATCAAGATCACATCGGCATCGACACCATCACCAACAAGAACGTGAAGGTCAAGAGCTCTACATCAACAACCGCTCAATGACTTCACCATCTCCCTTGGCATCTTCGCCAAGCGACTTCAAGGAATCTTCGCCTACGGACATACGGCATCTTCGCCAGCAAGAACCCCAAGACTACGCTCAAGAGAAGCTCCCCAAGCTCAAGTCCGCGACTTCCACGAGCTACTACGACCTCGACATCGACCACGCGATTCCTTTCTATGGGACTCAAGAACCCGAGGAGTACCTCGAGTGGGAGCGTTTGATGGACGACTACCTCAAGCTACATCAAGTTCGTCCCGAAGATCAAGTGAAGTGTGCCACAAGAAACTTCCACGACTATGCCTCGATATGGTGGCTTCACACACCTTCGGAGAGCTACAAGATGAGTTGGCCCAAGACGAAGAGAGCTTTACGGCGAGAGTTTGTGCCTCCAACCTACACGGAACAACTTCGACGCCAATTGGAGAACACCACCCAAGGATCCAAGTCCATCGACAAGTACTTCAAGGAGATGATGATTGCCTTGCGACGAGCCGGCGTGGACGAACCCATTTCGATGAAGTTCCACTTCATGATGGGATTGCACAATGACATCTCCAAGACCATCTTCCTCGAGAACTACAAGTCCATGAACGACTACTACATTGGTGCTCTCAAGGCGGAACAAGAACTCATGAATGCCAAGGCTTCTCCACCCCAAGCAAACTTCGCGGCGACCAAGCTCTACGACAAGCATGAGGCTAGTACCACCAAGATGTCCAAGCCCGACGAGCTCCAAGACGATGCTCCCAAGTTTGACTTCACCGCCATCCCTCTTTGTGGCATTGATGGTGCCGAGTCTACTTCGACTCTTTTTCAAGACGGTGCGGCGACGAGTACGACTACGGAGACCCTCAAGGACCAAGCTTTGGAGGCAAGCGACAAGGTGGCGAGCAAGGATGATGCTTCCATCTTTGGAGGCGAGAGTGATGATGTGCGATCTTCGGCCTTCATCTACGGCGACGGTGACGAGATGATCGAGCATGGGATTTTCCCTTCGGTCATGGAGGAGAGTGATGATGTGCCATCTTCAGCCTTCATCCACAGCGACGACAACGAGATGGTTGAGCATGGGATCTTCCCTTCGACCACGGCGACGTATGATGACTTGAGTGACTTGTGCCACCATATTGAGAGTGAGAGTGACTTCACCACTAGCCCCATATATGATGAGTTGCCACAATTCCCATGTGAGGAGAGCCACAACCCCCACCACTTGAGTGAGATGAGTGACTCCACCATACGTGAGTTTGAGTGCACCTATTTTGAGGGAGTGAGTGAACCACCACATAGAGAGAGTGAGATAGTTGATAGGTCTCGTGAGGCCATTTGCATTTCTAACAACTTGACCTCTACCTCTATTGTGTCTTCTCGTTTGGTGCTAGGTCCCATTTATGATGATGCGCCGATCCTCGACGACTTCGTCCTCCCTTTGGACAAGACGATGGCCATGGTGGATTATGATGCACCGCCCACATGGTTCCATCAAGATGATGATGATGACCACCATTTGGTCTTTCCCACCTCACCTACACCACCTGAGTGGAATGACAAAGGTACCCAGGAATACTTGTCAACCTCGCAATCCCACGAGTTGACAAAACAAGCTCTTGAGAGCAATGACGATTTGGGATCCCGTGGACTATCCTTACCACCGTTCCCTTCACGCAAGGACTACACGCAACTCCTCTACTTGGCTCTCACACGGCTATGGGCCATTTACCACTTCTCACATTATGCTCATTTTACCGTGTTCACTTTGCATGCTATGCTTGCTTCTATGCCTTTGCCATGCAATTGTGACCCTTGTTTGCATCTACCCATGATTCTCCATTATGATATTCCTATGTGTATTTGCATGCTTGGTGGAGATCCTTGTTGCTTTTGCCATGTTTATCATGTGCCCCATTCTATTGATGCTTGTTGTGTTGGAAGAGTCATGATGACCCATTGCTATTCACATATGGCCTCTCGCCAATACATTCATGATATTGTACTCATATCTTGCTTTCATGCTTGTGCTATGACTTGTGAATTATTCATGCCCACTATTTGCACCAATGACATGTTTGCCATGATTCCTCCTAGTATGTTGCATCTTTGCACTACTAGCTTGCTTGATTTGATAGCTATGAATGCTCGCTATATTGCATCACCCATGTTCCACTACTTGCTTTCTTGGGTTGATGACATATATGCTCATGCCTCTCACATGATATATCTTGATCATTGTCTCTTGTGTTATAAGTGCTCATCTCATGCGGTTGATGACAACCATCTATATGCTTTGCACATGATTCATATTGCTTCGTGTCATATATCTCCATGTGTTGCCTCTCTCATGCTAGATTTACCATGTATTGAGTGCAACAATGCTTATAGTCTTGCTCATGAGATTGCCCCCATAGCATTCTCACACATGTTTGGAGATTTTGACATATTCCTTGTGACGCATGCTTGTATTATCTCTTTGCACCATATACCTAGTGCCGTGAATATCGCCATTGTTGCATCATATTACTCATGCACTTGTGCTTCTAATGGTTATGTGCAAGAGAAGAGAACCATCATGATGGATGATGTGTTTGTCTACCATGTGCATACGTTCTTTGTTTTGTTGTGTGCATGTGTAGGATACTTGGACTTCGTGTCGACTTCCACTTCACGTGAGTTGACCATTCGAGCTCTTGAGAGCGAGCCTCATACAATCGATCGCGACACGCTTCTACACCATACTTCCTACCACTTTGACATTTTGAAGAACGCACAAGGACATGCTTTCGAGGTGATATCCTTCTATCTCGAGAAAACCCAAACCATGAGCATGCATATTGTGGATCATACTTCATGTGCTGTTTGCTCCATGACACTTTGCACACATGCTAGCGATGTTGCTTCGACTTCTCATTACCACATTGCCATGCCCCATGACATATATGCCTTGTGTGTTGCATCTACTTCTTCACATATGCCATGTCCCTTTGCTTATCACATGCTTGACTTGATTGCCTCACACATGATGAAAAATTGCTCTTTCCATTGTGTTGAGTGCCACGATATCTTCACTACACCCTATGCACGTTATGCTTGGATTGTCTTGCACTTGCCCCATGTGTTTAGACATTTCACTATATTTGGTGTTGTGAATGACTCTTATGCCTACCATAGACCGTTCATTGAGCTCTTTATGCATGCTTGCTATGACCTTGAGGTAGATGCTTGTTCACTTATCACATATATTTGCATCTTGACCTCCCATTTACATGCTTGTTCCCATGATGTACTTGATTGTGCTCAATTTATATGTCCAAATGTCATGACACACTTCTTTGTCAAACCATATGCTATGCTTGATGACAACACTTGTTGGGTGAATCACCTCTTGAATGCTTGGTTTTTCTCTTACGACAACCACATTTGTTTTTCCAAGTGCTTGTTATCTTTGCTACTTTTGAAGGAATTACAAGACGGTGCGACATTGGAGAGTGCCCATTTGGAACTTCTACATGGCAACGCCATCTCTTTCCCATGGTGATTTGGTTTTCGATCCGAGGTCGGATCTTTCCCAAGGGGGAGGGGATGATGCGGAGCATCCTACGGACATCACCATGTCAAGAGCCCATTTGGCAAGTGACACGTGCGACATCTACTTCACACACACAAAGGTGAATCATCTCCATTACACGTGCTCACTTGACCCCTTCGAGGATGGCATACTACTTGACACTTCTCCCGTGTGCATGCATAGGTATTGTCGGAACTTCACGGACAACGAGGAGGAGTGCAAGCGCCAAGGAACGACTACACCATCCGCGAGGGAAGCGTGGAAGAGAAGACGGAAGAAAGGAGAAGAAGACGGAGCAGCGGCTGAAGCTAGCCCGGACATCCGGACTGTCGTCCGGATCATCCGGACCCAACCGGATCATCCGGATAACCGCGCTGAGGATACCCAAAGGTTTCTCCTGAAGCCGGATCATCCAGGCCCCCTCCCGGATCATCCGGACGACGGCCGGATCATCCGGACCCCCATCCAGATCATCCGGGCCTTGCTTGCGTGCAATGCTTCGGGCCGAGGCCCATGTACCCATTCGCCCCCTCACTTACCCCTTCGCCCACTAGACTATAAATAGACCCCCTCCACCTCCTTTCTAGGGTTAGCAAATATGATAGCTCATTCTTAGGTGAGCTTTGCTCCTACTTCTACTCTTGAGAGAGAGAGAGACTACCACTCCCATGGAGTTCAAGACCTCCATGTGAGAAGATCCTGCGGGATATCATCAAGACCCCCTTGTGGGAAGATCTATCTAGGATATCATCAAGACCTCCTCTTGGAGATGAACCTTACCTTGTATCTTTCCCTTTGTTGTTCATGTACCTTGTGATCTTGTGTGTTTGATTGTCTGGTGGATGTGTGATTTGGACTTGTTCTTGAGTGTTTCCCCTTGTGATTTCTCCCCGTTCTTCCCCGTGTTCATCGTGTTCTTCGAGGGATCCCACTCCAAACGTGAAAGATCGTCGCTATAGGGTTCCACCCTACATCACGGAGGCTCACTAGGGCGGTAGGGGTACGGGCAACTAGTGTCGAGGAGGACGTCGGGGATGATGGTGATGAAGAGGAGGCAGGCCATTGAGGGGGAGGAGGCCGTACGGCAGGGAGGCGTGGTCGAGGCGGCGTTCCGGGCGACATGGTCCAACAACGTCGAGGGCGCGGTCGCTGCGGCGAGGGGCGCCGTCGAGTGAGAGGGGACGGGGGCACGAGGACGAGGGCGAGGGCTGGCGTGGTGGCTGAGGCGGAGGCGCTCCGGGCGTCGGGGATCGGCGGCGAGGATGAGGTGCTGTGCCCCGATCCAGATTGGGCGGAGGCGGCGAGGAGCAAGGGGTGTGGGTGTTTCATCCCCGATCTAGATCGGATCGGGAGGGGGAGAGGGAGTGGCAATGTGGAGGGGGGAGTGGGAGCGAGTGGGTTAAGGTTTCGATCGCCAGGGAGTTATGTGGAGTGGGGTGGCCGGCTGGGCCTTTGCCCAGTTGGGCTGGTGGCCTGCTGGGCCGAAGCCCACTGGGAGGGGGGGTTCTCCTTTTTTTTGTTGTATTCGTTTTGTCTTCTATTTTTATTTATTTATTTATTTTTCTGTAACTTTTAGTTTCACTTTTATTTTAGATTTATGACTTATAAAAGTAGTCCCTAATTTGGTCTAAATAATTATACTACGTCCACATAAGTTTGGAAAACTAGATAGAATAGTTTAATAATTTATTAATTGTAAAAAGCATTTGATTAATTGTTTTGCTACTATTTTATTTACTTTAGGACAATCAAACACTTTCAAAGAGGTTGGTTTCTTCACCAATATTACTTATGCATTATTTGGCTCTCTCCAAACATTTTATTTTTAAGATTGGAAAACTTTTATTATTTGTTTGATTTTAATTTGGATTTGAATCGGTTTTGAACTAACGCGAGATTAGTAACCGTAATGGAGGTGACGTGGCATCGTTAGTAGAGGGTTACTGTAGCTTGATTATCTGGGCGTCACAATTCTCCTCCACTACAAGAAATCTCGCCCCGAGATTTAAGAGGTAGAGTAAGGGGGGTGGTCTGGTTACAAAATCCTAACGGATCTTCTCGATCTTGGCTGCTCTTCTCGAAGAGATCAATCCATTACATTGATATCTTCATTCCACTGCTTCAGGTCATCATTATGAAGTCGTCATCCTTTCTTTGGGGGTTCCATCGTACATACGAAAGAATAAGGGGGTATTCTGGGAGAACGAACCTCTACAAGGTTGACCATCGGTCGATAATATCGGGGAAGGTGGCGGAAGGTAACTCTCAGATTGAAACTTAAGAAAATATCGAAAGCAAGGTAAGAAGGTATCATGTGCAGTTTTGAGCGAGCAGGCAATCGTTTGATGCCTGTTACAGGGCGTGAAAGGGGTTCAAAGCAAAAGAAATAATTACTGTGTCTGATACTAGAATTGATGATCTCTCAGAAGGTGGCTCGTGAATTACATATGAGGCCAAGTGCGAGGAACAACCTTAAGAACAGGGGGTGTATAGGAGAGTCAGGTTTCGATCCAGTGGAACTGTGGGTTATGGGCCCATCATGTGGGTTAAAAGTAGGATGGGTGGTGACGTCTTGCACGATCATGTAAGCAAGGCATGCCAGTGGATAGCTTGTCTGTTATGCCAGCAACAACATCGGTACTAAGGGCGAGGGACGAAGAGAACCATTCTCCTGCTCGTGGAACAAGGCGGACCAATAGGCAAAGTTCTCGTCCATCGGTGGCTACCAAAATGTCATCAGCTATAGTAACAGTGTCTTGCTGACAGAATTGCACACTGAGGTGTTTGCACAAGCAGGGAATTATTACTGCTATATCATATAGATCACAATAAGGGTTTAAACAAACCAATGGAAAGGGAAAAGTTTCTATCAGATTTAATCAAAACAATGGAAAGAAAAATGTGTTTAAACACATATTTTAGGGGTATATCCTTCCCAAGGATAAGCAGAGCATGATATCCATGACATGATATAATGTAGGAAACCATTTAGGTAAGGGAAGAGGAAGTTCATGACATTTCCAAACAATGGTGTTTGAATAATTGATAAAGGAAATTAAGCATGGTGCTTAAAATGTTCTTATCGATGATCAGAGTACCACAAACATGCTTCGAGATAGCATTGATATGGTCATCAAGTAAGGGTCAGAATTTGGATGCACAAAGGATCCATCAGGAACAACTTATAGAATAAGTCTTACGATTTCCTCATGGAAGAATCGCTAACCTTGCTAAAAAGGCAACTATAACAATAAGTCCTCCGGCCAGGTGTACTAGGCATGACACCACCTTACCGGGTCATATACCGACCAATGTTATAACTCTTGGAAATATGTTCCAACCATCATATCTGACCGAGATTCAGATCTGATTGGTGTCAGCATAACTCAGACTCAGGTGCCTGAGAAGAAGAGGTGCAACATAATTGACGAGACGACATTATATGATTCTCGGGAAATGAACTATGGAAGCAAGTTTGGAACAGGGGTTCACCATTAAATCAAGGAGACGTGAGGAGGTGACTGATTGACTCAGCGACAATCCATTGAGATCTCCAAAAAGATGGATTTCCACAACTATGTGAACAAGGAGATAACATTAGCTAGATCAAATGACTTAATGATGTATGCTCGAGGAAAACATACACAGTTAAACATTGGTTGAAATGTGCACCCGAAATATGGGCTAGGTAGCACGATCAGTGTTCGAATGATGATTCAATAAGCCATAGACGTAGAATGAAACTATAGACCAATAACTTCAAAGCAATAGGGTTGCTAGAAGTTTAGAATTTACACATCACAGTCCATTTGTCGGTATTTCGGTTAAAAACAACACGGGGACCAAGAAAAGAATGGTGATGTTAATAAGTATCACTTGTATCAAGAATTCTTAAGGGTGGTGAAATTCTCACAACATCCTCAACATAAAAGACAGTAATAATTCAAGGTAGAATATAACAAAAGCTGGATAGTAAGGAACTCAAGGTATACACAAAACACGAACAAGTTTGTGTTGAACGGAAGGCAATAAAGTGGTCGATGATAACACCAATCATCGAGGGAAAGGATAGTATTTCTCATCATGATTTCAATTGATATCCTGGAAGAGCTCAGAATGCTGATGGTGATCACGACACAATTCTCGAGAGATTTCATGAAGGTGTAATTGATCGGCGATGACAACAAGTCAAAGGAATGATGAAGCGAAAGGTTATTGAAATCACTAGTACAATACAAACTTGGAATCAAAGATTGTTGTTCAAGGCGAAATGATATACCGAGGATGATCGCCGTAATCTTAGCTATCGTTGAAAGTTGTGCTCCGGGAATAAAGACCAGGTAGCACGGTTAAAATTTAGCACGATAACGATATAGCCGATCAGGATAGGAATGACTTGATGGAGTATTAAAATTCTCAACAACAGAGTACTGGGAGTACTGAATCTCAGTGTTGATTCGATTCACAACCCGGTGTTTTCGGTCGACGACAACCTAGAACCCGTGGAGTGACTATGACGGGGAAAGGTATTACTTCATCAGAAATTCATAAGATGAAGTGCAATGGGTTGATATCCTTGAGATACCAGGGGGTAATACTCGAAGGTAGAGTAGAATAGAAGCTTGATAGGTGAAATGATGTGCAGAAGACATGTAATTTAACTTGTCTGAGAAACGGGATCAAATAAGAACAATATGGCCGAAACCATGATTGCAAAAGATCAAATCCCAGATATAAGATGAACTTATACCAAGGGTATAATTAATTTAAGAGAAGCTTCCATGATAAGATCTACATCGTGTCCATGGGCATGAACTCAAAGTTCAAGGTCGACTCCCACTTATCAAATGCACAATCTTCCATTCACTTCTCGTCCTCAAAGAAGTTCTATGGTAGAAAATTATCTGGTAAAACACCAGAAGGGTATGACTTGGAAAAACCTTCTGGTTCATACGGTTTTTAAGGAAGGTATAGGTTCAACCCATAAGGGCATCTTCGGAACATATACCACAAACTTCAGGAGCAAATAACTTCAGCTCGGAAGTAGAGCATGGTTGACAAAGTAGAAGATACAGATTGTCAAAGACATTATGTATCATGGGAATAACTCACAAGAAACTTTCATTGTGAAGGATACTAACGGATAATAACCCAACAATGGGCCTAGCGGTGCACATCGGAGTTGATGTGAGTATCGGTACTCAATAAGAGGAGGAAAGAATGCAAATACATCGGATTATAGAACATCTAATAATTCGATTCTTTGGTAACAAAGGAATTATGATTTACAAAATGAAGGATCAGAAACAGACGATTTGATCAAAGATGGATAGTCAATTAGACATAGGGGTGTACAATCGATGACAAATTGATTGGTCAAGAACCAGCTCATGTCCGGAGTGACGTCTTAGCTGAAGGGAAGAATTCTAATTGCTTGATGATTATGAGCATTCGCAAACATATCGAATTAATGTACTGAAATAATAGTGACAAAGGGTGCCAATAAGATTACTAGACTTATGGGATTAACCATAATGCAAGCAAGCAAAATATTCAAGAGCAATAGCCTGTTGAGGATTTTCGTAAGATCAGATAGTATTTCAAAGAATTTTATGAAACACATGAGCAACTGGGGTTGAGCGAATCCTCGATAAGTGTGAAGTATTATCTGTAGGGTATTCATGCAGCAAAGAATTGCCCAGCAGTAAGTTCAAAGGATTCTCGGAACAATGGAGAGCAGTTCGTTGCACCTTGTAATAAGAAGATCAATGGGATTGAATGTAAGAATGGCAGATGTATGCAGTTATCCATAAGGATATCACAGTGGTAGGGAATTTGCAAAAGCGATGAGCACGAGTGTCCCGGGAGAACATCGTAGAGTATCTTCAAAATCTTCTAGCGCAGTAGGCGAGCATTTGTGATAAGGGGCTCTCCGGGAGAAAGTAGTTACGAGAACCTAGAGTCAGATTTAGTAAAATCATTTGACCCGAATAGAGGAGAGATTAGATTCCCAGAGTATAGGTCGAATAAAAAATATCATAATTCCACCCAATGGCGACGTGGGTCCGTAAGACACACAGCCTTGTTAGTAAAAGTTTTACAATGTCTAGACTCAACTTCGGGCAAGGAGTTTGGATGGGGGATGCCTATAGGCAGTCAGCTCTGATACCAACTTGTGACGCCCCCGATTCAATCATACACTAATCATGCACGCAAACGTGTACGATCAAGATCAGGGACTCACGGGAAGATATCACAACACAACTCTAAAACATAAGTAAGTCATACAAGCATCATAATACAAGCCAAGGGCCTTGAGGGCTCGAATACAAGTGCTTGATCATAGACGAGTCAGCAGAAGCAACAATATCTGAGTACAGACATAAGTTAAACAAGTTGCCATAATATGGCTAGCACAAACTGGGATACAGATTGAAAGAGGCGCAAGCCTCCTACCTGAGATCCTCCTAAATTACTCCTAGTCGTCGTCAGCGGCCTGCACGTAGTAGTAGGCACCTCCAGTGTAGTAGGAGTCATCGTCGACGGTGGCGTCTAGCTCCTGAGCTCCAGCATCTGGTTGCGACAACCAGGAAGAAAGGAAAGGGGGAAAAAGATGGAGCAAAGCAACCGTGAGTACTCATCCAAAGTACTCGCAAGCAAGGATCTACACTACATATGCATGGGTATATGTGTAAAGAGGCAATATCGGTGGACTGAACTGCAGAATGCTAGAATAAGAGGGGGTTAGCTAGTCCTATCGAAGACTACGCTTCTGGCAGCCTCCGTCTTGCAGCATGTAGAAGAGAGTAGATTGAAGTCCACCAAGTAGCACCGCATAGCATAATCCTACCCGGCGATCCTCCCCTCGTCTCCCTGTGGAAAAGCGATGACCGGGTTGTCTGTGGAACTTGTCTGGGTGCGTTTTATTAAGTATCCGGTTCTAGTTGTCATAAGGTCAAGGTACAACTCCGGGTCGTCCTTTTACCAAGGGACACGGCTATTCGAATAGATCAACTTCCCTGCAGGGGTGCACCACATAACCCAACACGCTCGATCCCCTTTGGCCGGACACACTTTCCTGGGTCATGCCCGGCCTCGGAAGATCAACACGTCGCCGCCCTACCTAGGCACAACAGAGAGGTCAGCACACCGATCTAAATCATATGCGCGCAGGGGTGTGGGCCCATCGCCCATTGCACACCTGCATGTTGCAAGGGCGACCGGAAGCAGACCTAGCCCCCTTAATACAAGAGCAGGCTTACGGTCCAATCCGGCGCACGCCGCTTAGTCGCTGACGTCACGAAGGCTTCGGCTGATACCACAACGTTGAGTGCCCATAACTGTTCCCGTGTAGTTGGTTAGTGCGTATAGGCCAGTGGCCAGACTCAGATCAAATACCAAGATCTCGTTAAGCGTGTTAAATGAAGTATCCGCGAACGCCGACCAGGGCCAGGCCCACCTCTCTCCT
Organism: Triticum aestivum; assembly: GCF_018294505.1. Lineage (NCBI taxonomy): Eukaryota > Viridiplantae > Streptophyta > Magnoliopsida > Poales > Poaceae > Triticum > Triticum aestivum. The sequence continues at coordinate 286,158,542 of NC_057795.1, read as the reverse complement.
AGGTGGTCTCAACCTGCCCTGTCGCTCTGCCACAAAGTAACAGTCGGGGGCCGTCAGGAACCCAGGCCCACCTCTACCGGGATGGAGCCACCTGCCCCTTCAGTCCCCATTTCCGAACAGTATCATAAGTAGTGTAACAACATAAAGTATATAGCCTATGCCCATGATCACCTCCTGAAGTGATCACGGCCTAGTAGTATAGCATGGCAGACGGACAAGAGTGTAGGGCCACTGGTGGAACACTAGCATCCTATACTAAGCATTAGGATAGGAGGTAAGGGTAACAACTGTAGCAACAATGACAGGCTTTGCAGCAGAATAGGATTAACCGAAAGCAGTAACATTCTACACTACTCTAATGCAAGTAGTAGAGAGAAGAATAGGCGATATCTAGTGATCAAGGGGGGCTTGCCTCGTTGCTTTGGCAAGAAGAAGGGGTCGTCAACCCCGTAGTCGAACTGGGGGTCGCCGGCAGTCTCGGGGTCTACCGGAAAGAAGTAACTGAGGGGGAACACAATAAATAACAGAGCAATCAAAGTATCACAAAGCATAACATGGCAATACGCAGTGCTAGGTGTGCCCTAACGCGGCAGTAGGTGATACCGACGAAGGGGGGAAACATCTGGGAAAGTATCCCTGGCGTTTCGCGTTTTCGAACAGATGAATCGGAGGTGAAATGTTGCACGTTTTCTATGCTAGGGACATGTGGCTGACGAACGAGCTACGTATTCGGATTCGTCTCGTCGTTCTGAGCAACTTTCATGTACAAAACATTTTCATCTGAGTTACGGTTTATTTTATATTCATTTTTTAAAGATTTAAATCAATTTATAAATTATTATTATTAATATAATCCGAAAATGGCATTACTGCATCAGCATGACGTCATCATGATGTCATCATCAACAGAGGTGTTGACTAGGTCAAGCTGACGTGTGGGTCCCATCTGTCATTAACACATTGCCCTAACTAATAGATTAGTTAGTTTAATTATATATTTAGGTTAATTAAGTTTAATTAGTTTAACTAAGCAAGATTAATTAAGTTAATTAATTATCTTAATTATTATTATTATTATTATTATTATTATTATTATTATTATTATCTTTTTTTAAACATTCTGGGGCGGGGCCCCCTTGTCATAGGCCCTGACGGGCCTATCGGGTTCGGCCGCTAACGGGCACAGGGCACAACCCGAGCGGGTGTATGCCTAGGAGCGAGCGGACCCGGCAGGGCGCCGAAGCAGGGGGCCGGTGGCCATGGCGAGGCACTGGGCACGGCCAGCGACCACAGGAGCGCGGGCGACGACGAGCCTGGGCGAGGGGGAAGACCCGACGAGGCAGGGCAGAGTGCGGTGGCCGAGCGCGGCCGCGGCGGGCGCGCGCAGTCGCAGGGGAGCCCGGGGGGGGGGGGGGTGCACCGCCCGCAGCGGCAGTAGTTTGCGGTGAGCGCGGATGGAACGAGGGAGCAGCGGGACGGCGCAGCGTCGGGCGCGACCGAGCGACCGAGCGCGCGCACTGGGCGGCCAGGATGCATGGCGGGGTGTGCGGTCGAGCGCGACGACGGCGCGGGCACGGCCCGCTGAGGCACGGCGAGCGCGGGACAAAGGGGAGGGGAGGAGCAAGGCAGAGGCTCACTGGGGCGGTGGGGTACGGGCAGCTAGGGTCGAGGAGGACGTCAGGGACGACGGTGATAAAGAGGAGGCAGGCCGTTGAGGGGGAGGAGGCCGTACGGCGGGGAGGCATTATCGAGGCGGCGTTCCGGGCGACGTGGTCCAGCGGCATCGAGGGTGCGGTCGCTGCGGCGAGGGGCGCCGTCGAGTGAGAGGGGACGGGGGCACGAGGACGATGGTGAGGGCCGGCGTGGTGGCTGAGGCAGAGGCGCTCCGGGCGACGGGGATCGGCGACGAGGATGGGGTGCCGTGCCCCGGTCCAGATCGAGCAGAGGGGCCGAGGAGCGAGGGGGTGGGGGTTTCATCCCCGATCCAGATTGGATCGGGAGGGGGAGAGGGAGTGGCGACGTGGGGGGGAGTGGGAGCGAGTGGGTTAGGGTTTTGGTCGCCAGGGAGTTATGGGGAGTGGGGTGGCCGGCTCGGCCTTTGCCCAGTTGGGCTGGTGGCCTGCTGGGCCGAAGCCCAGTGGGAGGGGGGGTTTCTCCTTTTCTCTTTTTTGTTGTATTTGTTTTGCCTTCTGTTTTTATTCTTTTATTTATTTTTCTGTTACTTTTAGTTTCACTTTTATTTTAGATTTATGACTTATAAAAGTAGTCCCTAATTTGGTCTAAATAATTATACTACGGCCACATAAGTTTGGGCAACTAGATAGAATAGTTTAATAATTTATTAATTGTAAAAAGCATTTGATTAATTGTTTTGCTACTATTTTATTTACTTTAGGACAATCAAACACTTTCAAAGAGGTTGGTTTCTTCACCAATATTACTTATGCATTATTTGGCTCTCTCCAAACATTTTAGTTTTAAGATTGGAATTTTTTTATTATTTGTTTGATTTTTAATTTGGATTTGAATCGGTTTCGAACTAATGCGAGATTAGTAACCGTAATGGAGGTGACGTGGCATCGTTAGTAGAGGGTTACTGTAGCTTGATTATCCGGTCGTCACAACGGGAGTATATATAGGCTTAGGAAGTACGTCGGTGGAGCAACGAGGGGCCCACGAGGGTGGGGGCGCGCCCACCCCCTTAGGGCGCGCGGGCACCCTCGTGGCCGCCTCGCTTGAAGCTTGACATCCACTCCAAGTCTCCTGGATTGCATTTGTTCCAAAAAGATTGCTCCCGAAGGTTTCATTTCATTTGGACTCTGTTTGATATTCCTTTTCTTCGAAACACTGAAATAGGCAAAAAATAGCAATTCGCGCTGGGCCTCCGGTTAGTAGGTTAGTCCCAACAATGATATAAAAGTGTAAAGTAAAGCCCTTAAACATCCAAAACGGGTAATATAATAGCATGGAACAATCAAAAATTATAGATACGTTAGAGACGTATCACGCCTCGAGGCAATCCACCAAAACGTTGGAGTGGGGTATTACACCGCAAGGTGGCCCGAATCAGGATAAACTGATGTGTCCCTTTGTCTCTTCGAGCCCATCGCGCTAGGCTTAGGAGGATTGTGAGTAGGCAGGCTGGGTAGGTTGAGATCTCCGCACGCACCCCAGAGTTCCAACCTTTCAAGGGTTTGCCGATCCCGTAATCCAACATTTGGCGCACCAAGGGGTGCGTCGGATCTTCTCTTCCGTCGATCAGTCCACCATCACTCCGACACCTCCATTGCTGATGCACGTTGGGCTCATGCCAAGCGTCGGGCCGCAGTCATCGCTCGTGTTGCTCAGACGGCTCCGGCGGGCGATGGTTGTGCTTGTCGTGCTCCGTCTCCGGTGGCCAACACCGCCATGGGCCCTGCTGGCCACGAGCAACAAGCTTCTTCACTGCACCCTTCGATGCCCCTCGACGGGCGCACTGCCACTTCGTCTCTGACCCCGGTAGCTTCATCCTCCCACGCGTGTCATGGCCTAGCACATGCGCATGCCGCTCTGCTCATGGCACGAGAGCTCCTTCGCTACCGCCCGGTCGACTACTTCTATGAGGAATGGCTCGAGCGGATCGCTGAGCTCGTTAGCGCGGCTGGGGGCTCCGCTGCACCACCCCACTCACTGCCTCAGCAGCCGCTTGCCGCGGGCGATGTGGCTCACGGGGCTCCTCCACCACCTCTGGCCCAGGGTGTCATCGTCGAGCCAAGGCGTGTGGCACCATAGCGCAACCCGCCGCGCCAGGTGCCTGCACGGGAAGAGGTGAGCAGCCAGGTGGTGCAGTGGCCTCAAGGGAAAGCAAGCGTGCTTCCTGCACCCCCACGTCAGGCCCGCGTGCCTCCATAGGAGGTGGCGGCGCACACGCACCAGGACCAAGTTCCACCTCCTCGACGGCCCCTCATGGCCACAGCAGGATGTCGCGCGTTCACCTCGGAGCTCCGCAACGTCATCTGGCCGAGCAAGTTCAAACTTGACCTGCCCCATGCTACGACGGCACCGCTGACCCCGCCGAGTTCCTGCAGCTCTACGAGCTGAGCATCGAGGTGGCCAGCAGCGATGAGAAGATCATGGCGAACTGGTTCCCCATGGCCCACAAGGATGGCGCACATTCTTGGCTCCTGAATCTCCCCATGGGATCGGTCTCTTCCTGGAAGGAGATGCGCGGCTACTTCATTGCCAACTTCCAGCGCACTCGCCACCGTCCGCCGGCCGTGGGTGACCTGCGGCGCATCAAGCAGCAGCCAGGAGAGACCCTGCAGAAGTATATCCAGCGCTTTGACAATGTTCGCCTCAAGATCCCCAAGGTATCGGACGAGGCCATCATTTCAGCATTCACTGATGGCGTTCGCGATGTCAAGATGAAGGAGGAGCTCGCCATCCACGAGGACCTATGCGCAGCCTTGGAGATGTTCAATATGGCAAGCAAGTGTGCAAGGGCTGAGGAGGGGCACCTCTCCCTGCTCGAGCCCCCCAATGCTGACCCCAAAGACAAGCAGGCCAAGGCCAAGGACGTAAAGCACAAAGGGCCATCCGTGCTCGCGGCCGAGCCGGAGATGAAGCGCGGCCGCGACCACCCTGAGTCGTCCAAAAGCAATTGACCTTCTGCGTCTTCCACAACGTCCACAACCACAACACCAACGACTGCCAGGAGCTTAGGGCCCTCCGTGATGGGTGCCTCGGCCGACGCCCCGAGCGCAACAATCCAGGCTACGACCATGGAGGTGGTCGAGGTGGAGGGCACTAGGATGGACGCGACCATTGCTAGGAGTGGCGCGACCATCCTCAGGAGGACCGTTGGTAGGGCCAACCTTGCGAGGGCGCCTGGAGGGAGCAGCCTGGTGAGGATTGTCCTCGAGGCAATGCCGGTCTTCCTCCACTACCTCCACCACCGAGAAGGAACAAAGATCATCACCAGGACGAGGGGGCTGGGGGCTTCCAGAAGCCTCGAGCCATTGCCTGCATCCTGGGCGGCTCATAGGCCCCGACTTCTCACCGCATCTTCAAGCAGTTCGCGCGTGAGGTGAACGCAGCGCTTCCCAAGCCCAAAGCAACTCGCCCACTCAGGTGGTCCAAATGCATCATAACCTTCAGCTCCTCAGACCAACTCAAGTGCGTGGCCACTGCCGGCGTCCTCCCCATGCTCGGCTCACCCGTCATCAGTAATGTGATCGTCACCGAGACTCTCATCAATGGAGGAGCGGGGCTCAATGTCATATCTGTTCAAATGTTCGACATGCTCCAAGTGACGTACTACCAGCTTCAGCCAACCAAGCCATTCTCAAGAGTGACCAACGGTTCCACACACTCGATAGGGCAGGTCCGCCTCCCTGTCACCTTCGATGAACACAACAACTACCACACCGAGCTCATCGACTTCGACGTCGCCGACATTCGCCTACCATACAACGCCATCCTAGGGTACCCAGCACTGGCCAAGTTCATGGCAGCGATGCACCAAGTTCACCTATCGCATAGGAAGGCATGCCCGACGCCCCTCTCAGGCTGGGCTCAGGGGCTCTCCTCGGGAGGGCCTCAGACCTAGCTAAAGTCACAAGGGAGGCACTCGGGCACCATGTGGAGGCGTGCTTCAGCTCACGCTTCCCAGGAGAAGGCGTCACGCGAAAGGCGCCAGGCGTTCAGGAGTTCATCAGCAAGGCAATCGAGGAGGTTCAAGAGGCAAGGGTTCTGCAAGGCAATCGCTGCCTACCGGGAAGCGCGGCTCACTGCCTTGGCGAGGGTCCACGTCTGCATTGACATCCCAGAGCTACGTTCGCATGCCTTTCGGCCTACCAGGCGCAGCTGTGGTGTTCCAACGCTGCACAAGGGACGCCCTGGCGGCTCACGAGGCCAGGCACCAGGCGACCTTGGAGGAGATGGAGGTGCATCTTCAGGAGCCTCCCGGGCCCCCTGGGCCTCTCAAGGCTCGGGGCCAGGGCGACTCGTGAGGAACGACTCTAGCAGGGCGCGTCTTCTGCTACCCCGGCATCTCTTCAGCAACGGTGCAAGGTGACATCTCTCTAGTTCGTTTAGTTTGGGGGCGCCCCACGAGCTGCATCATCCCCAAGCCGTATGTGCCCATCCCTGCGGCATGTATCCCTTTTGCAACTGTCAGAGCTAGTTTACCTTCATTTACAAGCTACCTTGAGATTATCAACTGCCTAAATGACGCTCCGTCGCCAAGAACGTCTCGCACCCTTATGAGCCCTCCCGCGACCGCCTCATGATTAAGGACTGGCACAACGTCTGTGCTCGGGTCCGTCCCTACAGCGTCGCTAAATCCAAGAGGCTGAGCTCCGGCTCACGGGCCAGTCCTTGTGTATGTCACCTCCCATGGCCCTTGGTGCCTTGTTCTCGCATGAGCTAATCGTGGGCGGATGAGTGGGGGTGCGCGACCTGGTGCCCCTATGGCCACGGGAACCACGCGCCGGTTGTTTTTCTTCAGGATCTTTGCATGGGAAGACTGGGCACAACGTCTGTGCTTGGGTCCGTCCCTGCAGCGTTGATAAACCCAACGGCTGAGCTCTATCTGGCAGGCCGGCCCTGTTCACGTCACCTCCTGGGGTCGTTGGTGTCTGGCCTTCTCATGCAATAGCCTTAGGAGACTCATTTGGCGCAGGTTGCCTAACCATCTTGCAGGACTAATACAATTGTTCCCAATCAAGCTCAGGCGCAACCCACCTTGAGGTAGGGCCTCGTGAGTCCTGCGCCGGCTCACGGTTGCCCATACACAGCTCCTCCAGCCCTGCCGTGCAAGCCACATGTCAGGGAGGGGCTGTACACGCCCCAGGGGCTCTCCTTAGAGGGAGCCCCCTCCCACTCACCAGTGGAAGCACCATGCTCCGCGCTGGCCGTCAACACTGCCGAGGAGCGGCTATGCCCGTGCAAGAGTGGAAGCACTATGCTCCGTGCTGGTGATAAACAACTGGGGGTGGCCTCGCGGCTGCATTAACCTCGGGGAGCTTCCGGGCTCAATGACTAGCCTCACCGCGCTGCTCTCCTCAGGAGGGTAGTGCGAGGGGGCTGGGCACGGGCGCTACGCTTAGGTCACGCTTGGCGTACCCCACCTCGCCAGGTCCCACGTGCCTGGTCTTCGCACCCCTCCCGAGCGAGAGCCCGATGAGGGAAGGTATGATGGTCGGTTCGTACGTCAAGGGGGACTCTTGAGCATCGCTTCTCAGGAGCCTAACTGGCCACATAGCCCCTCACCCCTTGGTCTCGTCCTGGTGATCCGGACGACCCCACGACAGCTGAGGTATGCGCGGGGCCGGGCCCTACCGATGCAGAACGCCAAGGCCTGACTCTCGTCCTTTTCAAGCCGTTCATTCGTCAAGGGGGACTCCTAAGCACCGCGTATTAGCAGCCTAACTAGCCACGTAGCCCCTCACCCCTTGGGCTCATCTTGGCGACCCGGATGACCCAACGACGGCTGAGGTATGCACGGGGCCAGGCCCTGCCGACGCAGAACGCCAAGGCTTGCCTTCACACTTTTTCCTAAGTTGTTCGCACGTCAAGCGGGACTCCTGAGCATCGCGTCTCAGGAGCCTAACTAGCCACGTAGCCCCTCACCCCTTGGGCTCGTCCTGACGATCCAGATGACCCAACGGCGGCTGAGGTATGCGCGGGGTCGGGCTCTGCCAACACAGAATAATAAAGTAAACGGAAAAAGTAGGGGAACCACAATCTAATTATTACAAAACATATTGTTCCAAGCAATCAGTTTTAAACACCTCCATGAGGCATGCTACATGATACATAACAAACAGGAAGGAGCAGCGTCACCAAGCCACCTCTTCAGCCCTGGGTACCGCCATCACCCGCCAGCGGATCCTCGACGCCAGACGCGTCTCATGTCCCCAGCCGGAGGACCGACAACAAGGAACTTGCTCAGGAGGGCGTCCCCAGAGCTCTTCACGAGAACTTGCTCAGGAGTCCACAGGCTCGAGGAAGGTGGCGAAGCCGAAGCTGTCGTCTCGGAGATAGAAATGGCTGAAGACGCACGTAAGGGCCGAGGAAGAAAGCAAGCGAGCCTCACCTTCCACCAAAGAGCCAAACCCGTTGACGACGACCTCGAGCACTGCCATGACCTCAGGGAGCAGGGTGGAAGGGCTCTCCCTTGGGGCCATCGCTACTTTCTTCGAGGGATCGTCCCCAAAGAATGACCGCTAAGCCTTGTGGAACATCGCCTCGAGGGAGGCGAGGATGCTGCGCTCCATGGTGGCCGCTTCTTTGGCCTCGACAAGGGACGCCTGGGCTGCCTCCGCCTCCTCCTTCAGCTTCGTCCGGCGGCCATGCTCTCCAGCCTATTCTAGGGCTGCCTTCTTCATCTCAACATCTCGATCGGCAACGGCAGCCTCCTGGGCCTTCGGCTTCTCCTCTCGCTCCTGGAGCTGGCTGGCCTGGGCGGCCTATTGATCCTAAAGAGCCTTCAGCTCAGCGTCCACCATGCGGCACCGATCCTACGCTTTCGTGGCCTTCTTTTGCGCCAGGTCACGTTCGGCAGTAGCCACTCCAGACACCTTCTGGGCCTCATCCATAGAGCTCCAGGCCGCTCGGATAGACGTGTCGGCCTGGAGCCATCCAGAGACTAGCCCTAGGCGCCCCAACACTACGTGCCGGTCCGGGACCTGAAGTTCACCTTGGAGAAGGTTCAACGCCGCTCGTGCCTCCTCTAGGGCTACGGATGCGGCAGGAGCACCATGGACCAACTGCACGCCGGGTGGGAGAGAAGACGTCCTCGGCGCCAAGGCAGGAGAAACCACAGCAGCAGGAAGGACTGGGGCTCCGAATGCCGGGCGACCTCAGCAGCCGCAGTAAGGATGGGTGCCAACGGGGTCAGCCCCACTGAAGATGCCGACACCTCTTGAGGGTGGGCTTCGGTGCCCTGAGAAGACGGCATCGCCGCTGGAGCTGCAGGGGCCGCGGCGCTCTCCTTCGCAAGGGCTACGGCGGCCACCTCGACGCACTCGACCACGACAACGTGTAGGATCGAAAGTATGTCTAGAGGGGGGTGATTAGCCTACTTGACCAAATAAAATCTTAACCTTTTCCCAATGTTAGTTCTTGGAAGATTTCAACAATTTAGCACAAGTCAAGCAATCTTAACACAATTCATGCAAGCATGCAAAGAGTATATAAGCAGCGGAAAGTAAAGCATGCAACTTGCAAGAATGTAAAGGGATGGGATTGGAGTGTGCAAACGCAATTGGAGACACGGATGTTTTTGGCATGGTTCCAATAGGTGGTGCTATCGTACATCCACGTTGATGGAGACTTCAACCCATGAAGGGTAACGGCTGCGCGAGTCCACGGAGGGCTCCACCCATGAAGGGTCCATGAAGAAGCAACCTTGTCTATCCCACCATGGCCATCGCCCACGAAGGACTTGCCTCACTAGGGTAGATCTTCACGAAGTAGGCGATCTCCTTGCCCTTACAAACTCCTTGCTTCAACTCCACAATCTTGTCGGAGGCTCCCAAGTGACACCTAACCAATCTAGGAGACACCACTCTCCAAAAGGTAATAGATGGTGTGTTGATGATGAACTCCTTGATCTTGGGCTTCAAATGATAGTCTCCCCAACACTCAACTCACTCTCATAGGATTGGATTTGGTGGAAAGATGATTTGAGTGGAATGCAACTTGGGGAAGGCTAGAGATCAAGATTCATATGGTTGGATTGGAATATCTTGGTCTCAACACATGAGTAGGTGGTTCTCTCTCGGAAAATGAGTAGTGGAAGTGTAGGCACATTCTGATGGCATCCCTCACGAATGAGGAGAGGGTGGAGGGGTATATATATATAGCATCCACACAAAATCTAACTGTTACACACAATATACCAAACTCGATGGGACCGAATCAGAAAACTCGGTCAGATCGATTCAGTACATAATGTGACTGTTAGGCAATTTCGGTGGGACCGGCATGTCAACTCGGTGGGACCGATATCATTAGGGTTAGGGCATAACATAATCTCGGTTGGACCGATTACACAAACTCGGTTGGACCGACTTTGGTAATAAGCTAACCAAAGAGTTGGTCAGGCAAACTCGGTGGGACCGATTCGCTCGTCTCGGTGGGACCGAAGCGTTACGAAAAGGAAACAGAGAGTTTGCATTGCAGACTCGGTGGGACCAATGACTCATCTCGGTTAGACCGAAACGTTACGAAGGGAAACAGAGAGTTTGCAATCCCATCTCGGTGAGACCGAGATCCCTATCAGTGATACCGAAGTGACTAGGGTTTCTCGCAGTGGCGATGTCAAATGAACTCGGTGGCGCCGGATGGATCAAATTTCTGGGGCCGAGTTTGACTTTTGGTTTGGGACATATGTGGATGAGCTTTATGAGCATATCACTAAGCATTATGAGCAAGCAAGCCATTAAGCAAGACCTCATCCCCTTTTAATAGTATTGGCTTTCCTATAGACTCAATGTGATCTTGGATCACTAAAATAGAAAATGTAGAGTCTTGGACTTTAGAGCTTGAGCCAATATTTTGTCCTTAGCGTTTTGAGGGGTCCACAATCCAAATCCATGCCATGCCAAACATTGAACTTTCCTGAAATGTTTATCTTGAAATGACATTAATTCAATGAGCTATATGTTGCTAATCATTACCAAAACCACCCAGGGATAGTTGCACTTTCAATCTCCCCCTTTTGTTAATTGATGACAACATATAGATCAAAGCTGCAACAAATGATAATAAGATTGAAGTACATCGTCGCTTTGAGAAATATGTGACAAACAAGAGCTCCGCTTAAATTTGTGCATTATTTAAATTTGCTTTGGACCGCAAATGCACAATGTGTTAGGATCATGGGTCACTCTTCCATGTCACATACATCTTGGTGGAGCACTCAACATGATAACAATTGAAAACATGCACTCATCACCAAGCAAAGTGAATGATCATAAATGGATATAAGGGATAATATCATTCAAGCACACATTAAGGTAGCATATGATCATACACATGATCATCCAAGTATCTCACAAAAGACATAATGTATCAAGCAAACACACAATAAAGTATCAAGCGAATAAAGTGCAAAGAGAGACAAAAACAACACTCTCTCTCTCTCTCTCTCTCTCTCTCTCGAAGACTATGATCTATACATATTTCTCCCCCTTTGGCAACAAGTTACCAAAAAGTTAAAAATATGCATAGTGCTATGCGTCTCTCAGGCTTGGTCTTCATGAGGTGGTGTAGAGATGACTCCAAGGACGAAAGCTTCTGTAGATGTAGCTGGAGCTGGTGGAGTGGCTGCTGGAGGTGGCACTGAAGCTGTGGCTACTGGTGCAGAAGTAGTGGCTCTAGTATCTGGAACAGGCACTACAGCAGACCTATGACTTCTTGGCACTCTTATGAAAGCATCTGTAGTAGACTTGCCTTTCTTCTCCTCTACTTCCTCCTGGAGCTTCTCAACTACTGACTGAATCTCAGTTACTTTGACATCAAGATCATAGAATTTCTATTCAATGATCCTCTCCAAACTCTCCTGATTTTGAGTCAGGGTGGCCAATCCCTTCTCAATCCTCAAGGTGGATTGGATCAGATATCCAAGTTGATCTTGTTTACTCTTTAAGAACACCTGAGATGCCTCTTCAGCACTTGGCATCTATGCATCTTTCTCTGCCCTTGCCTTCTCTCTCTTCTCATGTGCTTGCACTGAGGAAGGATCTTCCTCATTCATGACAACAATGTTATCCTCAAAATATGGCTTGAGAGGTAAATGATCCTTATCCAACAAATAAGTGCCTATGCCCATCTTGGAGTTGATGAGCACCTGAATTTGTGGAGCATACCCACAAGACCTCTTCTGATCTACAACTGTCGTCTTGATTGTTTCCACAATCAAACTCATCACTTTGAACTTCTGAGGAACATCAAATATGTGCAGCAAGTTGATGGAATGTCCTCTTATCATTCTGTGATCTCCAGACTTGGGCAAAAGAGTATGCCTCAGGATGGTATTGATTGTAGGCAGACCTGACAATAAGTGCTTCACTGAGCCAAACTTGTGAGTTTCCAGGTCTGCATCAGGAATCTCCTTGTACATACTTGCCATTGAGTTATGGTCTTTCTTCTTCTTGGCATACACATCCAAGTCATCCTCATGAGCTTCTGGGGCATTTATCAATCTGGCCCATTCATCAACAGTGAATTGGTACCTAGTACCTTCTGACATCCATACAATTGTGCCATCAGGATAAAAGTGAGCAGTGGAGTAAAATTGCATGATCAGCTCATCATTCCACTTAGTGAGCTTCTGGCCAACAAACTTGTCCACTTCACAAGCCTTGAAGCTATCATAGACACCTGGGAAGTGATCTTCATTTTCTCTGATGTTTGTCCAGTCAACCCATCTCATGTCACATACTATGAGCTTCTTATTAAGCAGAATAGTCTCATAGAAATATTGATGTTCCTTAGTGTGGAACCTGTAATCCACAGCAGTTCTCCTCCTTACAGCATATGGGTCATTCTTCCTCCAAAGTCTCAGACCTGCATCCTTCCTGATCCTCATGTCCTCTGCTACAAGATGTATGTCATTGTGGTCTGGAATCTTTGGTTTGAGCTTCCTTAGCACTTGGGCTATAGCTTCTTCTTCTTCAACTTCTGGCACTAGGGCCTTGTTCTTCTCCTCAGTAGGAATGTTTCTTGTACTCCTCTAGGGTGTAGTCTTGACGGCTGGAGTAGCAGCTTTGGGAGCAGGTTTGGGCTTAGCAGCAACCCCTATCTTAATTGCATCTCCCATTAGATTTTGTGCCTTAGGTGCTGGAACAACATCCTCTTCCTCTTCATCATCAGATCTCACCATTGTAGACTTTCCTAGTACTTTAGCTGTTGTGGTTCTTGCCCTCTTCTTCTTCTTGTCCTCACCAGCTGCCTCTTCATCAGATCCAATTGTGAACTTCATAGTTTGTCATGTGGCAACTTTTCTTGGCTTGGATGTAGGCACTCTCCTTGCTGGTGCCTTTCTGTTCATGTCTGGCTTAGTGGATGCAGCAGTGCCAAACTCCTTCTTCACCACCTTCTTCTTTGAAGTGGCCTCATCCTCAGCTACAACATAATCTTCATCTTATGAATCTGAAGTTATCTTATTCCTTGCTCTAGTAGCTACCTTGGGCAAGTTACTAGGTGTGCTCCTGCTGCCCTCATCATAGCTGCTGGAGGGACTGGTGCCCTCACTCAACTGCTCTTGCAGTTCAGACCTGTTCTAGCTATCACTCTGGTCAGACATCTTGCAGGCAAACTGTCAGCAAACCCTGTGAATAGGTTGTAGATGAGGTAGAGTAGATGAGCATCACAAAGTACAGAGGTTTTGCAAAACAAATTGAGTCAAAAACTTAGTTTTAGTTCTCTACAGAAATGATCTCGGAGCTACCGAATTGACAAACTCGGTGATATCAAAGCAACTCTTGGAACCTAAACTAGTGAACTCAGTTAGACCGAGTCACAGTTCGGTGGCACCGAGATTGCTAGGGTTTCAAAGAATCTTGAACTGGATCACACCAATTTGCAATTTCCCGTCAGACCGAAAAGTGCATGTGCAATGGCCTAAGCCGAATCGGTGAAACCGATTTCTACATTTTGGTCGGTCCGAGATGAGTTCTACGGAGAGCTAACCCTAAATTTTTTGAATCAATCTAGGCCTAAGGAAGATTTAGCTGGATAGATCAATCTCATTCGTGGCAAGAATCATGGCATTGTCCTTGTGCGAGGAATCGGAGTTAAAATGACAGCACAAGGGGTCGAACACGTACCCTAGAACGGCGAGTGTTTGCTATAGCGGTGACGGCGGAGCAGAATCCGTCGACGGCGGCAGAACCCAACGATGGGAGGTCGCTGGCGGCGAGAAGAAGATCCAGAGACCCGAGGAGGCAGAGCAGGACACGCGCGGGTTGAGGGGATTTGAAGTAATTTCCAAAATCTCACCCGTGGGTATTTATATCCCGACCCTATCGGTGTGACCGAGTGGAACAACTCGGTGGCACCGAGATTGCAGAATCACAAGCGGTTGCTACAACTTGATGTGACCAAAGTGTTCAAATCGGTTGCACCGAGATGAAAACCTAGATCAACTTAGTGAACTCGGTGTGACCGAAATGGATGTCTCAGTCAAACCGAAATGCATAAAGGGGTTTTGGAAGTTTAAGTCTATGACGAATCGGGGACTCCGGGTGCTCCTCACACAGAGTGGTTCGAATCTGACTTGATCAAACTTTGTGATGTAGCATGAATAGAGTTTGAGACGAGAAAAGCATAGATAGCTAGAGAAGGTTCTTAGGCATTCTTGTCCATCCACTTGGCAAAAGAGAAAAAGAAACCAAACAAACAAAACAACAAGTGGATGTCCTTGAATGAGTAAAATATGCAAACGACATGCTCACACAATAAAATGGCAAATGAAATATGTGACAAAGCATGCACAACCAATTCTAGCATCTATCAACCAATTGGCGATGACTAGGTCATCTATATATGAGTATATTGACTTAGGAGTCAAATGAGAACATTTGATCATAGGTCATACTCATCGTTTAAGCACAAGTGGGGTTACCACTTTTACATAAAGCATTGTTGTGTTCACACCATTAGAGTTGCTTTATCTCAATTCTTTAGAGTAAAGCTCCCCCTAGATGTGAGATCCCCCCTAAGAGGGATGAACTAAACTTGGGTTTTGTCGATGATGACTTCATGTAGGTGTTGAAGATGTGGATGCTCAATGTTGTTGTAGATCATTTGGAGCAATCCATTGGAGTGAGTTGCACTTTCAATACCTACACGGGTTAGTCCCACAAGGAACAAACAAGGATATCCATAGACATAGAGTGATGCACACACAAGATGATGTCCATGAAAGCATTAGGTTACCTTGTCCCTTGTCTTACCAACAAGAGGGATTGTGACTCCTTGAACTAGTGCAAGATGTGGAAGTAGATTGCACTTGTCCATGCCAAAATGATATGAGTGAAGTATATTGGCGGAGTCACCCTCAAGAACTCTCTAGTCCTTCTTCTTTGGGATCCACATCATCTTGATGGGAATCCTTGGGGTTGTAGTGGAACTTGATGAAGTAGAACTTTATGTAGTCTTAGGGACCCACTTGACCAAGGCCTTGGGAGCTTCTTCAAATGCATCAATCTCCTCTTGAAGCTTGTCCTTGCCTTTTTGCTTGTGGTCTTGTGGTGGAAGATCATCTTGAGCTTGTGTCCCTTGGAAAAGAAGTAGGGTCATACTTCTCTTGTTGGGGAACAAACTTCGTCTTGGGGTATTGATCTTCTTCCCACTCAACTCCATTGGCATTGAACTTTCGTTCAAAACCAATACCTTGATTCTTCCAGTGCCTTTCTTGCTTGCGTACAATTTCCTCAAATTGCTTACTTCCGACAAGGATTTGTAGACAGCTTTCTCTATAATGCCCTTCAATAAGCTATTTTCTTGCTCAAGTGTAACTTGGCTAAGAGAATCATTAGTGGAATCAAGAGAACTACTAGAAGCAACAACATTAGATTTAGCATGATTATTGTTACTACTAGAATAAGAATCTTTCTTACTCTTGTTGCTAGACTTTACTTGTGGTATGTAAGTAGATAAGAGTAAACGCTTGGCAATGTAAGAAGAACTTTTCTTGAGAAGATCATCATTGATTGCCTTTAAAAACTCATGTTCTTGCTCAAGGTTGAGCTTTTCAAAGCGTAACTTCTCATGAGTCTTCAAAAGTTCTCGGTGATCCTCCAAGGTAGTTTCATGAGCTAACTTAAGAGTGTTTAGTTCTTTAGTTAGACGCTCAATCTTATCCTTATCATCGTCATTCGGTTTATCTTGATTAGCATGATTAATTGACGTTTCATCATAGTATTCATCACTAGATTTGTCAACAAGTAAATCATCATCACCTAACAAGTCATCTTCATCACTATTGAAATCAACATACTCAGGGTGTGATACCTTTGGGCCTTGAGCCATGAAGCATCTTCCGTTCCTTCATTTGGTGAGTCAAATATGTCATAGAAGTTGGTTGACACAAGTGCTAGACCGGCAACACCTTCATCTTGAGTATATTCAGAGTCGGAGTGACAGCTTCTCTCGGAGTGATGGCAGGATTCGGAGCCGGATACCCATTCACCAACATGAGCTTGATGTCTTCGCTTTGTGTAGCTCTTTGATGATTTGTCCTTCCTTTCCGAATCCTTGCTTCTCCGGGAGGTTCTTCGTCCATAACAATCATCTCTACTCCTCCTCTCTCTTGGTGGTGATTCTTCTCCTCTACTTCTTCTTTTAGGTGAATCTTCTCTCCTTTTGTAAGGAGACATACACTCATTGGAGTAGTGTCCGGGTCTTCCACAATTGTAGCAATTACGTTCACGACTCGAAGATCTTTTGTCATTGTAGGACCTTGACTTGGAGGTTCTTTCCTTGCTTCTACTCTTGTTGAACTTGTTGAAGTTTTTCACCATTAAGCTCAATTCCTCATTGAAGATTTGTTTCTCACTTGATGACATAGGAGCGTCACATGAGGCTTTGTAAGCACCACTTGACTTGTTGTGAAGCTCTTCCTTATCCTTGAGTGACATATCATGAGCAACAATTCTTCCAATGACTTCCATTTGCTTCAGATCTTTGTAATTGGGCATCATTTGGATCAATGTGCACACAGTATCATATTTTCATCCAAGGCTCTTAGGATCTTCTTGATGATGAATTTATCGGTCATCTCTTCACTTCCTAAGCCGGCAATCTCATTTGTGATGAGAGCAAGCCTAGAGTACATTTCAGCGACACCTTCACCATCCTTCATTTTGAACTTGTCAAGTTGACTTTGAAACACATCCAATTCGGATTCCTTGACGGAGTCGGTACCTTCGTGCATATCAATCAAAGTATCCCAAATTTCCTTTGCATTCTCAAGGCAGCTGATTTTGTTGAATTCTTCGGGGCACAATCCGTTGAAGAGGATATCACAAGCTTGAGTGTTGTATGGCAGCATCTTCAACTCTTCCGCGGTAGCTTCACGGTTCGGTTCTCTCCCATCGAAGAATTCACCTTGCAAGCCAATACACACAATAGCCCAAACGGCGGGGTATGTCCAAGAATATGCATTTTCATATTATGCTTCCAACTAGCAAAGTTAGCACCATCAAGTAAGGACCTCTACGGTGGTAATTTCCCTTGCTAGACGCCATACTCTCCTAGGATGTGAAACCAAGGCTATGATCACCAAAAGCTATGGAAATCAAGGCAAATGGAGATCAAAGCTCTGATGTCGATTGTAGGATCGAAAGTATGTCTAGAGGGGGGGGGGTGATTAGACTACTTGACCAAATAAAATCTTAACCTTTTCCCAATTTTAGTTCTTAGCAGATTTTAAAGATTTAGCACAAGTCAAGCAATCTTAACACAATTCACGCAAGCATGCAAAGAGTATATAAGCAGTGGAAAGTAAAGCATGCAACTTGCAAGAATGTAAAGGGATGGTATTGGAGTGTGCAAACGCAATTGAGACACGGATGTTTTTGGTGTGGTTCCGATAGGTGGTGCTATCGTACATCCATGTTGATGGAAACTTCAACCCACGAAGGGTAACAGCTGCACAACTCCACGGAGGGCTCCACCCACGAAGGGTCCACAAAGAAGCAACCTTGTCTATCCCACCATGGCCATCGCCCACGAAGGACTTGCCTCACTAGAGTAGATCTTCACGAAGTAGGCGATATCCTTGCCCTTAAAAACTCCTTGGTTCAACTCCACAATCTTGACGGAGGCTCCCAAGTGACACCTAACCAATCTAGGAGACACCACTCTCCAAAAGGTAATAGATGGTGTGTTGATGATGAACTCCTTGCTCTTGTGCTTCAAATGATAGTCTCCCCAACACTCAACTCACTCTCATAGGATTGGATTTGGTGGAAAGATGATTTGAGTGGAAAGCAACTTGGGGAAGGCTAGAGATCAAGATTCATATGGTTGGATTGGAATATCTTGGTCTCAACACATGAGTAGGTGGTTCTCTCTCAGAAAATGAGTAGTGGAAGTGTAGGCACGTTCTGATGGCTTCCTTCACGAATGAGGAGAGGGTGGAGGGGTATATATAGCCTCCACACAAAATCTAACCGTTACACACAATATACCAAACTCGGTGGGACCGAATCAGAAAACTCGGTCGGACCGATCCAGTACATAATGTGACCGTTAGGCAATTTCGGTGGGACCGACATGTCAACTCGGTGGGACCGATATCATTAGGGTTAGGGCATAACGTAATCTCGGTTGGACCGATTACACAAACTCGGTTGGACCAACTTTGGTAATAAGCTAACCAGAGAGTTGGTCAGGCAAACTCGGTGGGACCGATTCGCTCGTCTCGGTGGGACCGAAGCGTTATGAAAAGGAAACAGAGAGTTTGCATTGCAGACTCGGTGGGACCGATCGCTCATCTCGGTTAGACCGAAACATTACGAAGGGAAACAGAGAGTTTGCAACCCCATCTCGGTGAGACCGAGATCCCTATCGGTGAGACCGAAGTGACTAGGGTTTCTGGCAGTGGCTATGTCAAATGAACTCGGTGGTGCGGGATGGATCAAATTGGTGGGGCTGAGTTTGACTTTTGGTTTGGGACATATATGGATTTGAGAAAGTGGTTGAGGGCTTTGAAGCATATCACTAAGCATTTTGAGCAAGCAAGCCATTAAGCAACACCTCATCCCCTTTTAATAGTATTGGCTTTCCTATAGACTCAATGTGATCTTGGATCACTAAAATAGAAAATGTAGAGTCTTGGACTTTAGAGCTTGAGCCAATCTCTTGTCCTTAGCATTTTGAGGGGTCCACAATCCAAATCCATGCCATGCTAAACATTGAACTTTCCTGAAATGTTTATCTTGAAAAGACATTTGTTCAATGAGCTATATGTTGTTAATCATTACCAAAACCACGCAGGGATAGTTGCACTTTCACAACCCCATCGCCCTCCTTCTTCTTCTTCGATGATTGTTGCCTAACAACGGACGAAGACGCTAAGCATCGCATTAGAAATCAATAACAAGATCACGGGAAAGCACTCACGGGTCAGAGAAGATGTAGTTCCTCTTCAGGCCCCACAGTGGGGGCTTCGCCGGGGCAGTCGGAGCTGCGCTCTTGGGAGCAGGAGAGCACACGGCCGGCACCACTCGGGACGCTGATGGCAAAGGCGGAGTACTACCCGGGGGGATCAACGCAGTCATGCCCTTCTTCACGGCCAATCGCATGGGCTGCTTCGAGGAGGCCGCCCCGGATCTCATGGTGACCCTGGGGGGAAGCCGACTCCACCACCGGAGGCGCGTCGTCGTCATCATCGTCAGGGAAGTTGCGGCGGAGCTCCCTCTGCCTCGGGGCAGAGGATTCCCCCTCACCCTCCTCCTCGATAGCCTCGGAGGAATGGTTACCTGAGGACAGGTTCACCAAGGAGGCGGGCGGCAGGGGAGGCCCCGTTAGCACGGGCCCAAACTCCTCAAAGACTGGCATGGCAGCTGCAACCTCCTCCCCATTGACACAGCGGTACAACGGGAGCCATTCCTCCGGAGGACCACTCGGATCCTTTCCAGTCAAGTAAAGCAACACCTTGCTCAGCTCCTCCTTAGGAAGGTCATCCTGGCATAGGCGGATCTTGGCATCGGCGTCCCCAAGCTTCCACAAGGGGCGGGAGCGATCCTGGAGCGGCGCTAGGCGCTGCATCAGGAACTCCTTAACAATCGTGGCCCCCGTCAGCTTCTCATTCTTCAGGTCGTCCTCCATCTTCTTCATCAATGGCTTCAGGGAAGGGTCAATGATCTTCTCAGAAAGTCACCCCTTCTCAGAGGAGGGGAGCTCGCTCGGGAGCTCCAGCTGGTCCCGTGAGCACTTGGCGTCCATTAGGACCCACCTCTTCAGGGCATCCTCCACCTTCTTCCTGGCGCGGGAAATCGCTTTGCCGCCCCGAGCCACAACGAAGCCGACGCACCCATCGGATCGGTCGCCAGTCATGCGGAGGAAGAAGAAGCATCAGAGCATGGTGACAGAGGGCATCACCCCCACGAACGCCTCATAGTAGAAGGCGAAGATGGACATGAGGAGGATGGAGTTGGGGTGAATGTGGAGCGCATGGAGGCCGTAATGATGGAGAATGACGTAGAAGAGGCGGGAGAATGGGGGCACCAGCCCCGAATAGACACCGTGCAGGAAGAAAGGGTAGAAGGTACTATTCGCGGGTTTCAGCATAGCGGCGGCGACCCGGAGTGCAGTCTCCCCCCACTTGTTGTCCTCGCTCGCCGTCAGGAGAAGCACGGTCTGGAGCTTCTCCTCGATGACGGAGGGCGTGGTCAGCACCAACTCGTACCATGCAAGACCGGCAGCTGGGGCTGGAGCCTTGGCCTTCTCAGCAGCCATTGGACGGAAGATTGGAGGAGAGAATGGGCAGATCTGGTGAGTTCTTTCGGTGTTGGGAGAAGGGGATCTAGAGAAAGATGAAGGGAAGGCAATGAAAGCACGGCAGGAGGCGGCAACCCTTTTTGTTAGACGGAAATAGTTGTCGAGGCAGTGTGGGGAAGTGGAGACGCCCACGTCCCATCAATCGCCACGCGTCATCAAGGCCGCAGGCGGTTAGGGCCCGTGGCGCTCCGCACTTGCCCCTTGGCTTCGCCTGGAAGCCAAGTCCGAGCGCGCCTTGGGCCTGGGGGCTACTGTCGGTGTTCTGGATATGGGGGTATCCAGACTTGCCTGCCTGCGGCCCATGGCGTGGCTCCACCGATGGCCTGGTATGGCCCAGCTTCAGCATCAACGAATCAAGACCCTCGCGAGGGGCCAAGCCTCGCGAGGAGGACATCACCAAGACCCCCGAGGGGACTGGCCACTTCAGGATGGCTCCCGAGGGGCAGAGAGTTCTATGCAAGGTGCACCTCACGAGGCTCAGCTGATGTGAGCCATGACGACCAAGGCCAGGCGGGCGCCAGCGGGCGCAGAGCGCCATTTTCCTCTTTGGTACAAGGGAGGCAAGCCACATGCATGGAGTCCCAAGGAATTAGCCAAAGGTTTCCATTCTGGTGCAACAAGGCCAAGACCACCAGGACGGCAGGACGGAGGTCATCACCGAGCCCACCACAACGTCACGACCAGGGGCTTTTTGCGGGCGAAGACCACTTTAGTCAGGATAAGCTGTACTACTTGTCCCCTTTCAAATCCGTCCGTTGTGGGATCCCTTCCTGCCAACATTTGGGAAGAGGACCAAGGCCACTATGAATAGGGCTTAGCCACCACCATAGAAGGGGGGAATCGAGTTCAGAGCGAGGGGAAGAGATCCACTCTCACCCGACCACCTCACCAGCTCTCTTGAGCTCAAGAACACCTCACCTCCTAAGGCCAGTTCATCCACTATACTAGTTCACCCTCAACCCCTTGAGGCAATCCACCAAAACGCTAGAGTAGGGTATTACACCGCAAGGTGGCCCAAACCAGGATAAACTATTGTGTCCCTTTGTCTCTTCGAGCCCGTCGCGCTAGGCTTAGGAGGATTGCGAGTAGGCAGGCTGGGTAGGTTGAGATCTTCACACGCACCCCAGAGTTGGAACCTTTCAAGGGTTTGCGGATCCCGTAATCCGACAAGATAAAAATTGCTATTAGAACTGTTTTTGAGTCGGTTTACTTACCGTACCACATACATATTCCTTTTCAGAGGCTGAAACATTCTGGAAAGTGTCCCTTATGTACTCCTGCGGGGTTACGGTGTCAATAAAATTGCTTTCAACATTTATGGGATTACCTAAGATATAATGTTAGATTCTTTGACCGTTCACCACCTTCAGATTTGTTCCTTCAAAGTTGTTGATTTTTATGGCACTGGAACGATAGGCCTCATCGATAACATAAAGACCTTCCCATTTAGAGAGAAGTTTTCCTGCAAAAAATCTGAAACGAGAGTTGTATAGCAAAACATAATCACCTACATTAAACTCACGCTTTTGTATCCCTTTGTCATGCCAACTTTTAACTTTTTCTTTAAACATTTGGCATTTTCATAGGCCTGGGTTCTTCATTCATCAAGTGAGCTAATGTCAAATAGCCTCTTCTCACCGTCAAGTTTGAAATCGTAACTGAGCTCTTTAATGTCCCAATATGCCTTATGTTCTAGTTCGAGAGGTAAGTGACATGCTTTTCCATAAACCATTTTATACAGAGACATACCCATCAGATTCTTATATGCAGTTCTATAGGCCCATAATGCATCATCAAGTTTCTTCGACCAATTCTTTCTAGATCTATTAACGATCTTTTACAAAATTAATTTAAGCTCTCTATTACTCAATTTTACTTGACTGCTAGACTGTGGATGGTATGGAGATGCAATTCTATGATTAACATCATACTTAGCAAGCATTTTACGAAAAGCACCATGAATAAAATGTGAAGCACCATCAGTCATTAAGTATCTAGGGACTCCAAACCTTGGAAAAATAACTTCTTTAAGCATCTTAATAGAAGTGTTATGATCAGCACTACTAGTTGGACTAGCTTCTACCCACTTAGTAACGTAATCAACAACAACTAAAATATGTGTATACCCATTAGAGGAAGGAAATGGTCCCATATAATCAAAGCCCCAAACATCAAATGGATCAATAACAAGTGAAGAGTTCATAGGCATTTCTTGACGTCTACTAATATTACCAATTCTTTGACATTTATTGCAAGACAAGACAGGCTTACGAGCATCTTTGAAGAGAGTAGGCCAATAAAAACCGGATTGCAATACCTTATGTGCAGTTCTATCTCCAGCGTGGTGCCCTCCATATGCTTCTTAGTGACACTTGCGTAGGATCTATTTCTATTCATGCTTAGGTACACAACATCTAATGATACCATCTACTCCTTCTTTATAAAGGTGTGGGTCATCCCAAAAGTAATGTCTTAAATCATAGAAAAACTTTTTCTTTTGCTAGTATGTGAAACTAGGTGGTATAAATTTAGCAACAATGTAATTAGCATAGTCAGCATACCATGGAGCAGTACGAGAAGCATTTATGACAGCCAATTGTTCATCAGGAAAGCTATCATCAATAGGTAGTGGGTCATCAAGGACATTTTCTAACCTAGACAAGTTGTCTGCAACGGGGTTCTCAGCTCCCTTTCTATCAATAATATGCAAATCAAATTCTTGTAGCAAGAGAACCCATCTAATAAGTCTAGGTTTAGCATCTTTCTTTTCCATAAGGTATTTAATAGCAGCATGATCAGTGTGAACAGTTACTTTGGAATCAACAATATACGGTCTGAAATTATCACAAGCAAATACAACTGCTAAAAATTCTTTTTCAGTGGTAGTATGATTTCTCTGGGCACTGTCTAGAGTTTTACTAGCATATTGGATAACATTTAATTTCTTATCAACTCTTTGTCCTAGAACAGCACCTACAGCATAATCACTAGCATCACACATAATTTCAAAGGGTAAATTCCAATCAGGTGGCTCAACAATAGGTGCAGAACTCAAGGTTTTCTTAAGTATTTCAAACACTTCTACACAATCATCATCAAATACAAAAGGAACATCTTTTTGTAAGAGATTAGTCAGAGGCCTAGAAGTTTTTGAGGAGTCTTTAATGAACCTCCTATAAAAACCGGCATGACCAAGGAAACTTCTTATACCATTGATGTCCTTAGGACACGACATCTTTTCAATAGCATCAACTTTAGCTTTATCAACTTCAATACCTCTTTAAGAAATTTTATGCCCCAAGACAATACCTTCATTAACCATAAAGTGGCACTTCTCCCAATTCAAGCAAGATTAGTTTCTTCACATCTCTGCAAAACTCGATCAAGGTTGCTTAAGCAATCATCAAAAGAAGTTCCATACATGGAGAAATCATCCATGTAAACCTCAACAATCTTTTCACAAAAGTCAGAGAATATAGCAGTCATACAGCTTTGGAAGGTAGCAGGTGCATTACATAAACCAAAAGGCATACGTCTATAAGCAAAGGTACCGAAAGGGCAAGTAAAAGGGGTCTTATCCTGATCCTCTTTTGACACAGGTATTTGAGAGAAACCAGAATAACCATCTAGAAAGCAAAAATGTGTATCTTTGGTTAATCTTTCTAGCATTTGATCGCTAAAAGGTGGAGGGTAATGATCTTTTCTAGTAGCTTTATTTAATTTGTGGAAATAAATTACCATTCTATAGCCTGTAACTATTCTTTGTGGACCAATTCATCTTTATCATTAGGAACAACAGTAATACCCCCCTTCTTAGGGACACAATGGACATGACTTACCCACTGACTATCAGCAAGAGGATAAATTATACCTACCTCCAGAAGCTTTAGTATTTCATTTCTTACCACTTCTTTCATCTTAGGATTTAACCATCGTTGGTGATCAACAGCTGGTTTAGCGTATTTCTCCAATTTTATTTTGTGCTGACATAGAGTGGGACTAATGCTCTTAGGATCATCAAGAGTATATCCAATAGAAGCATGGTGTTTCTTCAGAGTTTTCAATAATTTCTCTTCTTCCTGCTCTGAAAGGTTAGCACTAATAATAACAGGATATATCTTGTTTTCATCTAGATAAGCATATTTAAGAGTATCAGGTAATGGTTTAAGCTCAAACACGGGATCACCCTTGGGTGGAGGAGGATCCCCTAGGATTTCAACAGGCAAGTTGTGTTTCAAAATAGATCCCTGTTTAAAGAATACTTCATCTATTTCCCTTCTTTCAATCATAAACATATCATTTTCATGGTCTAGCAAATATTTTCTAAAGGATCATTAGGAGGCACGGCAATAGAAGCAAGACCAATAATTTCATCTTTACTAGGCAATTCTTTATCATGGGGTTGTCTACGGAATTTGGCAAAATTAAAATCATGAGACATGTCCCCTAAACCAACAGTAACAATATCCTTTTCGCAATCTATCTTAGCAATTAACAATATTCAAGAAGGGTCTACCAAATATAATGGGACAAAAGTCATCTTGTGGGGAACCAAGAACAAGAAAATCAGTAGGATACTTAACTTTCTCACACAAGACTACAACATCTCTAACAATCCCAATTGGCAAAATAGTATCTCTATTGGCAAGCTTAATTGTAACATCCATATCTTCAATCTCAGCAGGTGCAATATCATGCATAATTTCTTTGTATAAGGAATGAGGTATTGCGCTCACACTAGCACCCATATCACATAAGCAATGATAACAATGATCTCCTATTTTAACAGAAACAACAGGCATGCCAGCAACAGGTCTATGTTTATTTTTAGTATCGGGTCTAGCAATTCTAGCAGCTTCATCACAGAAGTAAATAACATGCCCATCAATATTATCGACCAAGAGATCCTTAACCATAGCAATACTAGGTTAAACTTTAATTTGCTCAGAGGGCATGGGTGTTCTAGGATTACTCTTATGAACCACAGTCAAAGCTTTAGCATGATCCTTTATTCTAACAGGGAAAGGTGGTTTCTCAATATAAGCGGTAGGAACAATAGGATCAACATTATAAGTGATAGTCTTTTCTTCAACTTTAATATAGGTTCTACTACTTTTACTTCAATGGGAGGATGATATTTAAACCACTTCTCTTTAGGGAGATCAACATGAGTAGCAAATGATTCACGGAAAGAAGCTACTATCTTAGAGTTAAGTCCATATTTAGTGCTAAATTCACGAAAAACATCGGTATCCATAAAAGATTTAACACAATCAAACTTAGGTGTTATACCTGACTCCTTACCTTCATCGAGTTCCCAATCTTCAGAGTTGCTTTTAATTCTTTCCAATAAATCCCATCTAAATTCAATAGTCTTCATCATAAAATAACCAGTACAAGAGGTATCGAGCATGGAACGATTATTGAGAGAAAGCCGAGCATAAAAAATTTGAATAATAATTTCTCTTGAGAGCTCATGATTGGGGCATGAATATAACATTGACTTAAGCCTCCCCCAAGCTTGAGCGATACTTTCTCCTTCGCGAGGCCAAAAATTATATATATAATTACGATCACGATGAAGCAGATGCATAGGATAAAACTTCTCATGAAATTCCAGTTTCAGTCGGTCGTAGTTCCATGATCCAATATCATCACATAGCCTAAACCATGTCGATACCTTTCCCTTCAGGGGTAAAGGGAAGACCTTCTTCTTGATAACATCCTCGGGCATACTTGCAAGCTTAAATAATCCACAAATTTCATCCACCTAGATTAGGTGCATATCGGGATGTAATGCTCCATCTCCTGTAAAAGGATTAGCTAGCAGTTTCTCTATCATACCCGAAGGAATTTCAAAATAAACATTTTTAGTAGGTTCAGTAGGTTGAGGAGCAACTCTTTGCTCTTTTGGTCGGGGTGAAGATTCCCCGAACAAGCCCCTCAAAGGATTATTTTCCATAGTATCAAGTGACAGTAAATTTCAGCACATTATATAAAATTTTCCTTACCAAATTCCACCTACCAAAGGCGCTTCACTCCCCGGAAATGGTGCCAAAAAAGAGTCTTGATGACCCACAAGTATAGGGGATCTATCGTAGTCCTTTCGATAAGTAAGAGTGTCGAACCGAACAAGGAGCAGAAGGAAATGACAAGCGGTTTTCAGTAAGGTATTCTCTGCAAGCACGGAAATTATCGGTAACAGATAGTTTTGTGATAAGGTAATTCATAACGGGTAACAAGTAACAAAAGTAAAAAAGGTGCAGCAAGGTGGCCCAATCATTTTTGTAGCAAAGGACAAGCCTGGACAAACTCTTATATAAAGCAAAGCGCTCCCGAGGACACATGGGAATTATGGTTAAGCTAGTTTTCATCATGCTCATATGATTCGCGTTCGTTACTTTGATGATATGTGGGTGGACCGGTGCTTGGGTACTACCCTTCCTTGGACAAGCATCCAACTTATGATCAATCCCTCTCGCAAGCATCCGCAACTACAAAAGAAGAATTAAGGTAAACCTAACCATAGCATGAAACATATGGATCCAAATCAGCCCCTTACGAAGCAACACATAAACTAGGGTTTAAGCTTCTGTCACTCTAGCAACCCATCATATACTTATTACTTCCCAATGCCTTCCCCTAGGCCCAAATAATGGTGAAGTGTCATGTAGTCGACGTTCACATAACACCACTAGAGGAAAGACAACATACATCTCATCAAAATAACGAACAAATACCAAATTCACATGATTACTTATAACAAGACTTCTCCCCTATCCTCAGGAACAAACGTAACTACTCACAAATCATATTCATGTTCATAATCAGAGGGGTATTAATGTGCATAAAGGATCTGAACATATGATCTTCCATCGAGTAAACCAACTAGCATCAACTACAAGGAGTAATCAACACTACTAGCAACCTCGTTGAGCCATGAATTTATGGCCATTGCTGAAGCCAGTGCATATGTGCCGCTGCATCGCCGAGCCACCATCCGCAACCAGATTTTCCATCTTCTTCAAGAATCCCAGCTCTTTACCACTGAGGTCAGTGATTACCCTTTTGGCATTGGGGTTTTTAGATTCGTAGATTCTTTCATGCGTGATACTGCGGTGAATACCATGCTTGAGCTTGAAGAAGAGGACATGCTGATTACTTTTGTCCCGCACAATGAGGCTCTCAACAGAAGAACCCCAACTTTTGGGCCTGAGGTTTGGATCATGATGTTTGGCTTTCAATATGATTACCAAACAGACTACTACATCACTAAGGCTCTGGGAGGGTATGGATCTTTGGTTTCTTGGTATAACCGTCGTCAGGACCGAAGGTTTATCCTTCTGAAGGCCAGAGTTATTAGCTTGCACCTCATCCCAAAGAGCACTATGGTCTGGCAGCTTGGCGGCACGCATGATTGTTGGATAGTCCAGATCACAATCCTTCTTAGCAACGACTGAAATGGACTCCTCCCTGAGGTTCCTACTGCTGGTGAGGAACAGCCACCTCCAGATGGCAACCCGCACCCACAGTTTGGCCCGGAGCTCACTGCCGAGCAGCTCTATCAGCAGCAAGTGCACAATTGGCTTGTTCAGAACGGTGCCCCCGGAGCTGGCAACAATGCGGGAGCTGCCAATGGTGCCCCTGCTCACCAGGTGAATGCCAACGCTGGCTAGGATGCCTGGCCTGCGCTTGCTGCTCCTCCTCTGCCACCTATGCCACCCCATTTGGTGAACTATCAAGCCTGGTTAGCTGCGCAAGGCCTGACAGTGCAGCATGGTCTTGTTCCTGAAAACAACATACTTGACAAAGCATTCCAGGCTTGGAATGATTCTATTACATAGTCTGACAGCACAAGCTCAACTCAGTCTGACCTGTACTTCATGCCGGATCAGGCAACGCAATTGATTGACAACCCCACTATTGAATCGCTTACCATCTCTCTGGAGATACATGAACAAGGTGTCAGGTTTGGTTTATCTGCACAGGGTGATGAGATCTTCTACAGGCTGCTGAATGACCCAATCCCGCGCCTCAATCTCAACACTTTCATATTTTAGTCTGCTAGTCCTATGCTTGCTTCATTTGGGCCTTGGAGGGAGGGGTTTGGCTTGCGATCTAACCCGCTGCAGCTCTCTGTTTTGGTCACGCATGACGCTGATGGTCTGAACTTTTCCCAGCAATCTAGCTCTGTCAATGCTTTGACGGATTCTTCAGTTTTCATCGAGGAACTGTTTGAACCTGTTCTCGCTGACAGCTCCACTGCCTCTCCAGCGCTACCCATTCAGTCTGATGTTTCTGGGGAAACTGAACTGGCTGAGCTGATCATTTCCCCTGCTGTTGATGTGGACACTGCCACACTGGCTTCTACGGCTGCCATTGGCACGCGCTCTCGCAGGACGAGGGCTGCTGCTCCCATCTCCACAACTGAAGTGCGTCGTAGCCTCCGCTCCAACAAGTATGATGGGTTCAAGGTACCACCCCTCTCTGACATTCGCAAGAATATTTCCAAGGTTAAGCCCCGTGTCATTCCGTCTATTGGCACATCTTCTTCTGCTACCTCTGCTGCTGGTGGAATTCCACCCCCAACTCCTATAGCTACTCTGCAGGACATTGGAGTTAACAGATGTGTTATACCAGCTGTTGTTCTTTCTGAAGAAGCCCTGTTAGTTGAATCTACTGTGGTGTCTGCCTCTTCCGAGTCTGTCAATCCATGGATGATCAGGGAGAAGATCTCTCCCGCAATGCTGCTTAGCTTGGTTCTCTCTATGTCACTGCTGAGCTGCTGGAACGTGCTCTCATGGAACCTCAGAAGGCTCAATTCTGAGAAGAAGCAACTGGCCCTGAATAATGCTATTTCTGCCAGTGGTTGTGCCGTTGTTTGTCTTCAAGAGACTAAGATGCCTGATGTTACTTTTGCATTTATTAAAACTTGTTATCCTAAACAATTTGATCGTTTGCTTTTGTCCCCTCGCGTGGCACCTCTGGGGGGCTACTTACGATCTGGAAGAGTTCGGTCTTCTCGGGCACGGTAGTTTCGTCTGAGCCCTTTGCGTTAGTCATCGATTTTGTCAGTACTCAATCCTCTCAACGTTGGATGTTGGTTAACGTGTATGGGCCGTGTACGGGTTCAGATAGAGATGTTTTCACACAGTGGCTTTATGATGTTCACATCCCCAATGGCCAATACTGGTTGTTTCTTGGAGATTTTAACTACATGAGAGCTCCGAACAATCGTAATAAACTAGGGGGAATATTCATGACATGATTACATTCAATGACATCATTCGTAAGCAACAACTTATTGAATTACCAGTGAAAGGGAGGGCATATAAGTGGAGTAACATGCAAACTGACCCACTGCTCGAACAGATAGACTGGTTCTTCACATCTCTGCATTGGACTAATGTGTACCCCAATACGATCGTTAAATCCCTTGGAAAGCCAGTATCGGATCACATTCCTTGTGTTGTTTCTATTGAGACCAAAATACCCCGATCCAAGCTCTTTCGATTTGAATCTTAGTGGATCCTTCATCCAGGTTTATGGACACTGTTAGAGATGTGTGGAATCGCCCAATTAGGGCTACAAACGTTGCCATGGTCCTTTTACGCAAATTCAAAGCTCTCAGGCATGCTTTGAAAATTTGGAGTAAGAGTATTTCTCGTCTTTCGGTGGCTATCACGAAGTGCAATGCTGTCTTAGCGGATTTGGATGAGCTTGAGAATAAAAGAAACTTGTCTACCCCCGAAATGAACTTTAGATCCATCCTGAAGGCACACCTGCTGACTTTGCTAAAATTCCAAAAACTATATTGGAAAAAGCGTTGCACTATTCATTGGATCAAATTCGGAGATGAAAACTAAAAAAATTCAAGCAGTGGCCATAGAGCGGTATTGCAAAAACAATATCTCTTCCTTTAAGATTGATGATGGCACACCGAATGACAATCTCCCTGCCAAAGAAGCCCTTTTATTTCAAACCTACAAAACCCGTCTTGGGACGGTTTCCCGCTCAGACATGAAATTTGATCTTCCATCCATCATTCCTCATGCGAACAATCTTGATCAGATCACCTCCCCTTTCACTCATGAGGAAATTGACAGTGTTGTTAAGGATATGCCGCCTGACCATGCACTTGGACCGGATGGTTTCAGTGGAGCTTTTCTGAAAGCATGTTGGCCAATTATTCGACATGACTTCTATGCCCTTTGTGACCAGTTCTATGATGGTACGCTGGACATGACAAGTATTAACGATGGTCTTATCACTCTCATACCAAAGATCAACTCCCCCGAGACGGTTAATGATTACAGGCCTATAACGTTGCTAAACTGCTGCCTCAAGTTACTTACCAAACTACTGGCTGACAGACTCCAACGTGTCATCCTCTTTCTTGTCCATCGTAACCAATATGGATTTATCAAGGGGCGCACTATCCAAGACTGTCTTGCATGGGCATATCAACACCTGTACCAATGCCAAAGCTCAGGCCGACCAATCATTCTACTTAAGCTCGATTTTGCCAAGGCTTTTGACACGATTGCACATGAACCAATGATTCGCATTATGCAGCAAATGGGATTTAATGATAAGTGGATCTCTTGGATCAAGTGCCTCTTCTCCTCGGGCCGCTCGTCCGTTCTTCTTAATGGTGTCCCCGGCCGACAATTCCTTTGCCGTTGTGGGGTAAGGCAAGGTGACCCCTTGTCCCCCCTAATCTTTGTCCTTGCAGCTAAACTTTTGCAAGCCGCAGTTAATGATGCTTTCCAACGGGGAGATCTTTTTTTCCCTTCCCTTGCAACGGTCAACATGACTTCCCAGTGATTCAGTACACGGACGACACCCTACTTGTCCTTCCGGCATGCCCGCATCAAGCGCTCCGTGTCAAGGAAATTGTTTCTGACTACGCATCCTAAATTGGCCTCAAGATTAATTTTCATAAGTCAACACTCATTCCAATCAACCTTGATGCAACCACCTCGTCTGGACTTGCCAACATCTTTGAGTGCAATGTAGGAACCATGCCTTTCACCTACCTTGGCCTTCCGCTTGGCACTACCAAACCCACCATACATGAGCTCATGCCCTTAGTTTGCAAAATGGATCATCGCCTCACTGCCACGATCGCCATGATGTCTTATGGGGGGCGCCTCTCCTGGCTCAACACGTCTTCCACGTCCCTTCTGGTATTTTCCATGTGCACACTCAAGTTCCCTCCTAAACTAATTGAAATCTTTGACAAGATTACAAGGAGATGTTTATGGACAAAGAAAACTGAGCAAGGTGACAAGTGCAATTCTTTGGCTGCTTGGGATATGGTCTGCAAACCCAAGAGCAAAGGTGGATTAGGAGTGATTGATATTAAAATCCACAATGAAGCTCTCTTGCTGAAGTTTCTGCACAAGTTCTATAACAAACTTGACATTCCTTGGGTTAACATGCTTTGGGACAATCAGTACATCAACCAAGTGCCGCATGCTGTGGATTCGGTCGGGTCCTTTTGGTGGAAAGATATCCTCAAGTTATCACCCATCTACCGAGGAGTTTCACGTGTACAAGTGGTGGATGGCTCGACCATGCTGCTCTGGAAAGATCTGTGGTCCAACGACGTGCTACAGGCATCGCATCCCCATGCCTTCTCCTTTGCTTTGCATGAAGACATGACGGTTGCTGACTTCTGGGCCACCACAGATCTGCATGGAACCTTTCACCTACCGTTGTCTCCTCTGGCTCATATTGAGGTGGGAGATATTTAGCGGGCCTTGTTCGAAATAAACCCATCAACAGCAACGACCGACGTCTGGCGTTATATTTGGGGCAATGCCGATTATAGACCAAAAGAATACTACAACAATTACTTTAACACTGCAACAGCTCACCCTACCTTCAGGAAGCTTTGGAAATCTAACTGTACGATGAAGATCAAAGTGTTCGGATGGCTGCTGCTGCAAGATAGGCTCAATACACGTGATATGCTTCGGAGAAGACACTATAACATTGGTGATGATTTCACATGTCTTCTCTATGGGCACAATGTTGATGAGACTCTTGAGCATATGGTTTTCACTTGCCCATTCAGTAGGAGGTGCTGGGCCAAGCTGCGCATTGACTAGCGTGATTTTCAAGATAGGTTCGCCACACTCCACAACGCGCAAATGGATTGCCCCAATCCCTTCTTTGTCGAAGTATTCTACACCGCTGCCTGGAGCTTGTGGAAGGAAAGAAATAACAAGCACTTCAGAGGTATTGCCCCCAGCATTGCATCCTGGTTTGCTCGCTTCAAGGAGGATTTGAGACTTCTGCAACATAGAGTTAAGGTGGCCCGTAGAGCTGGCCTGCTCTCTTACCGTGACACACTTAGTTGAGTATTTTCTCTGTGTTCCATACTTTTGTAACATACACTTAGCCCTAGTGCTTTCTAGTAAGTATGGACTAGCTGCCCACCCCTGGTGGTAACACCAGGAGTGAAGATGATGTATGTGTATGGTATGTCTATGTAAACACCCCATTTATATAGATATATGAAAATACAGTGGGAGTTCTCTCCCACTATCATTTCCTCAAAAAAACACTACTAGCACCCCACGGGTACCAATCTGAGGTTTTGAGACAAAGATTGGATACAAGAGATGAACTAGGGTTTGAGAGGAGATGGTGCTGGTGAAGATGTTGATGGATATTGACCCCCTCTCGATGAGAGGATCGATGGTGATGATGATGGCGACGATTTCCCCCTCTCGGAGGGATGTTTCCCCGGCAGAACAGCTCCGTCGGAGCCCTAGATTGGTTCCGCCAAGGTTCCTCCTCGAGACGGCGGCGCTACGTCCGGAAAGCTTCCGTATGACTTTTTTCCAGGACAAAAGACACCATATACCAAAAGATGGGCATCGGGGGGCTTCCAGGTGGCCCACGAGGCAGGGGGCGCGCCCAGGGGGTAGGGCGCGCCCTCCACCCTCGTGGATAGTGGGTGGCCCCCCTCTGGTGCTTTCTTCGCCCAATATTTTTAATATATTCCAAAACTGACTTTCGTGGAGTTTCAGGACTTTTAGAGTTGTGAAGAATAGGTCTCTAATATTTGCTCCTTTTCAAGCCCAGAATTCCAGCTGCCGGCATTCTCCCTCTTCATGTAAACCTTGTAAAATAAGAGAGAAAAGGCATAAGTATTGTGACATAATGTGTAGTAATAGCCCATAATGCAATAAATATCGATATAAAAGCATGATGCAAAATGGACGTATCAAGTCGCTTGTCATAAGAAGCTCGTGATAAGAAGCCAGAATAGATTAAGTCCTAATCCTACTAGGACTCTACATGTAAGCCACCCCTTCAACTTATATAAGGAGGGGCAGGGCACCCCAAGGGGGAGAGGTTGGAAAAGGTAGACAAGGTTTTAGACAGACAAGTCTGGAACAGATGATTTGGTAGCTCTCGAGATAGAGGAAGCAAAATAGCGCCCTTGTAATCGAGACCATAATGATCAATATAAATCAAGCAGGATGTAGGCTTTTACCTCGACCATGAGGGGCCAAACCTGGGTAAAACTCACGTCTTCCCGATTCCGATCAACCCCGTTCAAGCCACCCCTTAGCAGCAATGGCCTCACCAATAAGTCCTCACAGTAGGACATCTACCATGACAAAATCGCGATAGTTGGCACCCACCGTGGGGCAGGCACACGATGGTGTTATGTTCTTGGATGGAGCTCTTAAGGGATCGAGAAGCTCGTGATTGACCAGATGAAGAAGAGCCAGTGAACAATCACGCAGGACAACCTGGCATGGGCAACCTTGGACAGAGTTGGCAGATTTATCATTTGACAATCAGAAATCATGATTGATTTTGGAGTTGGTAGTATGAGGTTTTGAGTTGGTGAGATCAGGGTTACATCGCGTGCAACCGCCGCCCTTAAATTTACCAAGACTGATGTAAGTAAGATACCGTCCAATCCGCTAGCCACACGTTCCGCAGAGACCAAAAGAAATTAAGGTGGCGTCGGACACGTCTCCACAAGTCGCCAAGTTAATGCTACTGCCATTATTCGTGGTCTGAGTTTGTTTCTGCTACAAGCTGCTGCTATACACTGGAGCTACAGCTGCATGTCATCGAGGCGTATAGGAACAACCATGGTATAATGTGGAGTCCAAATCATGTTTGCCTGTGTTCTAAAAAAAGGGAGCCACAACCCAGAGAAGATGTGCCCGTGGGCGTGGACTCAAAGTAAACCGCCCCGGTTCGTCTCCACCATGGGCCGCCCGTGCCTCGCCGGCTTCAATCCACCTTCCGCCTTGAGCCGCCCCTCGTCGGCTTCACTCCACCTTCCGCCTTGAGCCGCCTGCACCGCCTCAAGCCGCCTCCGCGCCCGCCTCCTGGCCGCCACAGCCTCGCCTCACTGCGTCATCTCTGCCCTCGCCTCCGGCACAAGCCGTCGCTACCTCACCGCGAGCCTTCCGAGCGGTCTTTGCCTCACCTTCCCCTTCCGAGCCGCCACTGCACTTGCCTCCACCACTGCTATGTGTTACCGTGACCCCGAGCCACCGCTTCTGAGCTCGGCCTCGCCTCTACATGCTGTGGCCCCGCCTCTTGGTCGCCTCCGAGAAGCCGCCCCCACTCGTTTTCTCTCGGGTTGGCCAGTGTGCCAAGCCGCCTCTGAGCCCAGCCTCGCGTCACCTCCAACCAGCCTTGCCGCCAGCCACCTCCACCGACCATTTGCAAGCCACCTCCGTCCTCCACCTCGTCGGGTCGCGCCCGCCGGCCTAGCCGCCTTCGTAGCCGGCCGCTGCCTCGTCGGTCTACACTGTCCAACTACTGTAACTGGCTGTTGAATGTTGTGAAGGTGAGGGCCAGTTTGGAAAAGGTAGAAAAGGAGCCGACCAAAAAAACTTGGGTTAGTCAACCTGACCCGGAGGAGGACGCGAGATCTGGGCACAGACTCGACTCCGCTGCCCTGGTTAGCCCCGCCGGTCCGTTCCAGGCCGCCCAGCTTAGGCTCTGCTACAGTCGCACTTCAAGCCGCCGCTTCCGCCAGCCACTTCTATCGCTGCTGCGACCTCGCGTTGAGCCACCCCTGCCCGGCCTCGTTCTTAGCCGCCGTGCTTCTACTACGAGCTGCCTCTTCCTCAACATTCGTGGTCTCGCCTTGAGCCATTTTCGCTGCCACGACCTGCCACCTATGCCGCGACCTCGTCACCCGCCGCCTTACCTCTGCTGGTCTTCACCATGTGCTACCAGAGAAGAGGAATCTTTTGTCCGTGACGGCTGCAGTGATATGGTTGATCCCCTTTTGCAAGAGAATGAGAGAGTGGCTAAATCGCCATTGAAATTACTGGAGGTGATCCATGGACGTTGTATATGGATCATCCGTCGTCCAGATGAATCAGGTGAAATCCATTCGGTCTATTTTTATCGATACATTTTTTCTTCCGAGAATAATTACTCTGGCTCGCGATATTTTTTATGCAAGACAATTATTCATTGCAAGAGTGATCATCGTGCCACAGATATAAAGCTCGCGCCAACATTATCATGCACCAGCATCCGACCGGGCCATACTGCTCGACGAATGTGTATGCAAGCCGCTGCCTCTGGAGATCAGTCTATACCAACACGCGGCTGACTCACGTCGGCTTATAATGTCATGCCGGTTATGCCACGGCCAAGTATAAAGAATTTCAAATTGGTTCCTCGTGTCATCTTAAGACTCGGGGGCTACACAGACATGGCTCGGCAGATTTGGCCGCTTCACAAATTCAGGAACCCTGGTCATTGCAAGGAAGACAACCCGGACCCAGGGGTTGATGCCGTATTGGCAAAAAAATAAAGGTTGCCAAAGAGAGCTTGTTGCCATGATGTGTAGTTCAAACATGGGTATCCTGCCGCATCAACGAAAAACTAAAGGTTGCCAGAGAGGACTAGTTGTCATGATGCGCAGTTCAAACATAGGTATCGTGCCTTATTGGCAAAAAAGTAAGGTTACCAATGAAGACTAGTCGCTATGATGCACAGTCTGAACATGGGTATCCTATTCAAATCTTGATCATTGGTCACTTGGGGGCTTCCAACTCACCGAGTTTAGCTTTCTCACCCTCTTGACCCGGAAAAAACGCCAAATATTATATTGGTTAAACCTACCTGTCTGCTTGATGCTACTCCTAAAAGGTGACCCGTCGTACTCTTGACAGTCAATCTTTATGACCCTGAACTTGTCAAAGTTAAAACGGCAGCTTAAGTCACGTGAGAGCCGGCTTACATAAAGCAAGGATAAACCAAGGCCATCATGCCACCTTCACTGAAGCAAGACTCGAGCCTCGAAAGCCGGTCTTATGTCGAGCCTCGAAAGCCGGTATTTTTGTACTCTGTTATCATGCACATACATCATCATACATTGCATCATCATTGCATCATCATACGATACATCATATATGCATGTATATATTTTTTTATGTTGCAGGAGCCAGTCTTCAAACTAGGTTACATTGTAACTCTGCAGGAATAAACAAATCTTTGATGGCCAACATGGCCGGATTTTCATCATGGTTATCATAACTAGAATTAAAATGATTGAGGTTTTCAAAGCCAGCTCATAGAGATGGCTATATTCTTTTTACATCCAAAATGCTAGCTTACAGTAAGGAGCATGGTATAATAAATTACCAGTGGCAATTCCGCAAATTGGATTATTGCAATGCTACAAAGAAGGGAAAAAATTCAAGCAAGATATCATGGCAAAAATCATGACAAATGGCTTTATCAAAGGCAATGTAATATGAAGTGTTATGCAAGGCAGCACTCTTGATGGATTTCGCAACAAGTTCAACATTGATATGCAAAGCACTCAGCAACATCATCCAGATAGTGGATATGATTTTATTCTACAATGGAAGAAAAGGTCCTGAGTCGCCGCACGCACATGACCCGACACTTGGGGGCTACATCATTCAAATCAAGATTACATCAAGTATGAAAGTCAAATAACGCTGTAAGCATGCACCACGACACTTGGGGCTAATGCATGGTAGTTTTAACTAGTCTCGTTGGAGACCTGACCCATCACATAATGATGATCCGGTCCTTGGGGGCTACCAATTGCTCCTATTAAAAATTCAAAGTACACAAGCCATAATCCACTATATCAAAATTGACCTGAATCTTTGGGGCTGCATCATATGATGTTATTTGCAAAGAAGTACATGTAAGTCCCAGGTCGCTGTAGGCAAATGACCTGGCACCTGGAGGCTACAACATTCAGTTGTTTACCTAGATTATACCGTCCAAATTGAAGACCCAGCCCATCACATACTAATGAGCTGGTCCTTGGGGCTACACATGTGAAAGTGCAAAACATTCAGTTTATGATTGGAGACTCGGCTATAGATTATCTCCTCCAAACTATTCAAACAAACTGGTTCTCTCCAAAAGATGCAACATTTATATTTAAACAAGTCTTTAGCTATCACTTTGTTCCACTCAAGACTTGGGGGCTACAGGTGAGGGAGGAACACCTTCAAATTATCAGTTTTGTGTGAACCAGGTCTCATATTTTTGGTGAAGAAATTTGCATAGATTATCTCCTCCAAACTATTCAGACAAGTCAGCTCAACATCGTATGGATTTGTTATCAAAGTCTGAAGCGTTGAAAGTTGGTTCAACATAAAAAAAAATCCTTTTTTTTCAAACCAAGGCATTTGAAGTATTCTCAAAATATCATAAGGGTTATTTTTTCTGCATGGAACCAGCATCAGCATGTTGATATGACATAGATTGGAACTGAACACTTGACTAAAATAGGCCTTTTCTTATTTGAGTTTTTCTCAAATTTAGAAAAGGGATCATTTGATTTTAATTATTTTATCTTCAAATATTTCAATTATAAAAATAAGAGAGAGGGAATAAAATGACTTTCCCAAAATAAAGAAATATTAAGGATTTAATATTAAAATCAAATAAGATTTTATTTCGGAGTTTTGTCGCTATTTTATTTGAATTAGGAAAACTGCGCATTTTTCAAAATTGCATTTAGGCCCCAAATAAATGTTCATCTTGTCCGGCTTATTTTTAGAGGACGGGAAAAATTTATTTTGGGATTTTTGGAGTCCGTTTAGTATTTCTTTTATTTGTTTTTCTGCGCGTCCAAATTATTTAAAAAAATTAACCGACTCGGGCCGCCGTGGGCGACCCGGACAGGTCCGCCGCCCGCCTTTAAAAGCCGCCACCCCCGCCGGCCCACCCCAGCCCGCGCCCCACCCCAAACCCTAACCCTAGTAGCCACCGCCGCCTGCTGCTGCTGCCGCTGCCGTGTTGCCCCGCCGCCGTCGCCCGCCCCACCGCCTCGCCGGAGCCCGCCGCCGTCGGAGGTAGCCGCCGCCGTCTCGATTTTCGTGAGAAAGCCGATCAGTTTTTTTTCAAAACCTAGATCCGTTTTTTTATTTATATTAGATCCGGTTTGGTTTATTTTTCGGTTTAGTCTATTTTGCGGACGTTCGTCCATACATTCGTTTGAACAAACGGTTTTCGTCGTTTAGCCGCAGACAGCGAACGTTCGTTCGTTAGCCTGTTCGTCCGTTTTTCTTTTTATCGGATTTTCCACGATTATTTCTGATTGTGATTTCTGATCCAATTTTCGTTCTAGTATAACTTTTCGCTCGTTTATCGGAATCATACGATTCAAGCGCCTAGAGTTTCGTCTCGAAACCTCTTTTCGTTTAACCAACTCAAACAAGTTTTTGCTACTGTAAAATTTGACTTAGGTCTAGATTAGTAAGCGAAGATTATTTCTTTTGCCGTTTGAGTTTCGTTGCTTCATTTGATTTGATTCTTTTTGCAAACCGGAGTTCTTAAGTTGAACTTTCTGGTTAGATCTCTTATTTGTGTTTTACCTGTGCATTATATGAGTGACTATTGTATGCTTGTTTGTTTGCGATAGAGTACCCGAAGTGCACCGCTTCCTACTACGAGTCTCTAGGTTTCACGGATCATCAGCAAGGCAAGTAACACTTTGATCATACCTCTTTAGTACCAAGTTTTATTGCATTAGATCAATCCTCAAACAATTGCATGGTTAGGATGTGATTTAACATGTGGGTTTTGGGAAGTAGATGAGGTAGAACCTATTACCCGATTTATTATCAAACCTTTGGGAGTTACTTCTGTGTTTGCTTATATTGCTATGCTATGCTAGTAGACGTGGATTGGGTTAGTGTATCCATGATAGATGTGAGATTATTATTTAATGGTTTACTTAAGGTGGCAACTTAAATTCACATCTGGCTGGATTGAGGCACCTGGGGAACCCAGTATTTCCTGTATTTTTGGAAATCCCGGGGTACCGAGTGATTCTCCTATGGACGGCCACCCAGGCTCAAAGGGATCATGAGATTATTTCATGCTAGAAACTTCTGTGTGCAGCCGCAAGCTATTATGGGCTCTAGCATAGTTGAGTATGTTGTGTGACCTCTTTCAGTGGTAGACTAGCAGATGTAGGGGATGTAGGTTGGTATTGTCTACCAAGAGTAAAGAGTTAATGCTTCTGAAAGATTGTGTCTCGGTCATCCGTTTCTCAAACACCATGTAGTGCGAGAAATCCAATGGAGGAGATCGAGTCTTGCGGGGAAAAGTGTGCAAACCTCTGCAGAGTGTATAAACTAATCATGGTTAGTCGTGTCCCCGGTTATGGACGTTTTGAGTATCTAGTACTTAGATTATCATGTGAATCTCATCATGTTACTTAATTTAAATTGTTGGGTTTAATGATGATGCTTAATTGGGATTGAGTTGGAGGAACCTTCTCAATGTTTAACAACCACCATGATAGTTAAATAAAGTTTATTTCTTTGTTGTAGGGAAAAATTGGCTTTATGCAAAACTGTAACCGTAGAGTTTTCCACTAGCCATATATGCATGTAGTGTTAGCATTAAGTTGTTCATTACTCTCTATGTGTTATATTGCCAGCATATTCCATGTGCTAGCCCTTCTTCGAGCTGCAACGTTCATGTTGCAGACTTTTCAGACGACGAGTAAGGTGCCTTAGGTCGGGATCTTATACTCAATGATGCCGTTGGAGTTGATGGACTCACTTATCTTCTAAGCCTTCCGCTGTTATCGTTACTAGATGGCCTTAAGCCATATCTATTGTAATAAGTTCTCTTTTGAGACATTCGATGTAATAAATGTGTGATTGCTACTCTATTATAAATCTTTCAAGTATTGTGCGCGTCAGCATTACCGATCCAGGGATGACACTGATGCACAGAGATCAGACTGTTTGAGGTCTGGTCGCTACAAGATGGTTTCAGAGCACACGCTGACTGTAGGACACGACCACTAAGCTAAAGCCCTAGATCACTACTCTTTCTTCTCATTTCTGACTCCTCATCTTTTCTACTCTTTTAGGATGACAGATGCAAGGAACAAGTTCACGCAACCGGATGAAGATACACCCTTTGGACGGCACTTGAAGGAAGTTACTAGATACCTGAACATTGGAGTACCAAGCTTCGCCGGGACCTACATCGCCACTCTACCATAAGAGGAGCGTTGGATGATTCAAGTTCAAGTTCCGGGAAGGACATTCATGCCCATCACTGAGCCCATAGAGTTTTCCTTTGATGCACCAACCCGGAGTCTAGGAAAGAGCATGGCAGCCCACATCACCATGGGACGCATTGGAGAAGTTTACCACAAGGATCTCAAGGATACTATCTACCAGATTTGTGGGTGCCGAGACAAGCAATGGGACATGATCAGCACCAGGAAGGATAGATCAATTGCAGCTTTCATCCAGGAGTTAAACCAGCACATTCGTCGCCAGGAGAACCAGATGTGCGCATGCATGATAGATCTGAAGAAGGCTATGACCAAGATCACGGAGCTGGAGGAAGAACTCAAGTCTACACGCGATGGATATGAGGAGGAAATGACGACACTCGTGGAGAAGAATGATGATCTGAAGAAGAAGCTAAAAGTGTTTATGGGATTCCCCGCGACTGGAGGAGAAGAAGATGATTGCAGTTTCCCAGAGAACTACATCATCATTGACGACACCGACTCGGACCCAGACGATAGCGATGAAGACTTTGTTGATGAAGCTGGAGCAGATATCATGGAGTCTCCGATCGATCAATTTTTCTAGTCGACCGCCATAACAGTAGAAGTATTCCCCCATGTATATAGTATAGTCCAAGCACTTTTGTAACGATAGTTAGACCTTCGTATGCCCTTGTTTGAATTGATTGAAGTGATATTGTTTGTGTTTGTCTCATGAGCATATAGGTAGTGTTTTTCTCTCTAGACCTCACTCTATTCTATATTCTCATCTTTTCTAAACCCTCAGATGCCTCCAAGACGTGACAATGGATTTGCTTTTCCACCGGAGCTCACTCAGTTGGTCCAGTAGCAGAATGCATTGATGCAGATGCTAGTCCAGAATCAGAATCAGGGGAACAACAACAACAACAACCTACCACCACCACCACTTGTTGATCACTTAGCCTATTTCTTGAGGCTGAATCCACCGGTGTTCTCCACTAGCACCAAGCCGATAGTTGCAGATGACTGGCTCCGCAAGATGGGAAGGGAGTTGACCACTGCAGGATGCACAGATGCGAAGAAGGTGCGTTCTGCTGCACATCAGCTTGATGGACCCGTAGCATCATGGTGGGAGAATTTCACAACCACTTATCCTATCGACACTGTCACATGGGATCAGTTTCAGCAGGCTTTCCGTACTGCCCATGTTTCAGCAGGAGCTATGGCCATGAAGAAGCATGAGTTTCGCAACTTGCGCCAAGGAGGACGTACTGTTGGCCAGTATGTGGATGACTTTAGTAAGCTAGCACGTTATGCCCCAGATGACGTTGCTACGGATGCAGCTAAGCAGGAGAAGTTTCTGGAAGGACTGAATGATGACCTGAGCATGCAGTTTATGGTAGTAACCTTCAACAACTACCAGGAGTTGGTAGACCGAGCTCTCATGATTGAAGGGAAGCAGCAGCAGATTGACAGCCGCAAGAGGAAGTATGGACAAGGGAAGTACAACTCTGGAGCTCAGCAGAAGCCTCGTTTTACCCCGAATTCAGGAGGACCTTTTCAGCATACCCATGGAGGAGGGAGTACGCACAACCATAGTGGCCCCAAGAATGGTAATGGGAATGGAGGAAGCAACGGGCAGAATCGTGCCAACCCATCAACACCAGCCAAGAGGGATCTAAGCCACATTACCTGTTTCAAATGCCAGAAGACTGTACATTATGCCACTGAATGTCCAGAAGCGAAGAATGGAAATGGCAATGGAAGATCTGGGAAGAAGCCTAACCCTTTCAACAAGGGACAGGTGAACCACGTTAGCGTGGAGGAGGTTGAAGCCCAGCCAGATGCAGTAATAGGTAAGTTTTTGGTTAAGTCATTTACTGCAATCGTTCTTTTTGATACTGGTGCATCGCATTCATACATATCAAGGGGATTTGTGGATAAGTATAAACTGCCAACCCAAGCCCTTAGGTCACCCATGTTAGTAACCTTGCCAGGAACAGAGTATATGGCTAGTCTGTGGTCTGATCGGTTACCATTAAGGATTGGTAACTATGTGTTCCCAACATACCTAATAGTATTGGAGTCGCAAGGACTGGATGTGATATTAGGCATGGATTGGTTATCGAAGTATGGAGGGAACATTGAATGCACCAGTAAGTCGATTTTGCTTACCACGCCAGAAGGAAGAAGGATCAAGTATGTATCCCGGCATGTGCCAAAGAGGACTCAAGTGAATTCCTTATCAAGAGTTGTACAGGAGGAAGTACCTGTGGTGAAGGATTTTCCTGACATATTTCCAGAAGAGTTGCCAGGCATGCCACCGGATAGAGACATCGAGTTTTTGATTGATCTTTTGTCAGGCACATGGCCGATATCTAAGAGACCGTACAGGATGCCCGCAAAAGATTTGGAGGAAATTAAGAAGCAGATAAAGGAGCTACTGTATAAAGGCTATATTCACCCAAGTTCTTTGCCTTGGGGATCGCCAGTGCTTCTAGTGGAGAAGAATGACGGATCATTGAGGATGGTTGTTGATTATCGAGGATTGAATGAAGTGACAATCAAGAACAACTACCCACTGCCAATGATCAATGACTTGTTCGACCAGTTGCAAGGAGCTAAGGTATTTTCCAAGATCGATCTGCGATCAGGATACCACCAGTTGAAGATTCGAGAGGAGGATATACCTAAGACGACTTTTACCACCAGGTACGGGCTGTATGAGTATACCGTTATGTCATTTGGTCTGACTAACGCACCTGCCTATTTCATGAACATGATGAACAAGGTGTTTATGGAGTTTCTGGATAAGTTCGTCGTGGTGTTCATTGATGATATTCTGGTCTACTCAAAGAATGAAGAGGAGCATAAGGAGCATTTGCGTTTGGTACTCGGGAAGCTCAGAGAACATCAGTTATACACCAAGTTCAGCAAATGTGAGTTTTGGTTGAAGGAAGTTGGATTCCTCGGACATGTTATATCCGGAAAAGGAATAGCAGTAGACCCCACCAATGTTGTCACTGTGACAAATTGGGAAGCACCCACGCCAGTTGGAGAGATCCGGAGTTTTCTTGGACTCGCAGGATACTACCGGAGGTTCATTGAGAAATTCTCGAAGATTGCAAAGCCCATGACGGAGTTGTTGAAGAAGGACACCAAGTTCAAATGGACTGAGGAATGTGAGGCCAGTTTCC
This sequence comes from Triticum aestivum, assembly GCF_018294505.1. Lineage (NCBI taxonomy): Eukaryota > Viridiplantae > Streptophyta > Magnoliopsida > Poales > Poaceae > Triticum > Triticum aestivum. The sequence goes on along the minus strand of NC_057795.1, from coordinate 286,114,322 downwards.
AGGAGTTGAAGAAACGTTTGGTTACATCACCGGTGTTGATTCTACCAGATCAGCGCAAGGATTATGAAGTATATTGCGACGCTTCTCATCGAGGACTTGGAGCAGTGCTTATGTAGGAGGGAAGAGTTGTTTCGTATGCCTCACGACAACTTAAGCCCCATGTGTTAAATTATGCCACCCATGATTTGGAGTTAGCAGCCGTAGTGCACGCGTTGAAGATATGGACACATTTTCTCATCGGAAACCATTGTGAGGTGTACACGGATCACAAGAGTTTGAAGTACATCTTCACACAAAAGGAGTTGAATCTCAGGCAAAGGAGATGGTTGGAGCTCATCAAGGATTATGATATGAGATTGCATTATCACCCCGGAAAGGCTAACCTGGTAGCCGATGCGTTGAGCCACAAGAGCCATGTCAACACACTCTTGACCAGAGAGTTACCGAAGGAGTTAGCCGAGGATCTTTGTGAGCTATGTTTGGATATGGTTCCGAGAGGCTATGTTGCAACGTTGGAGATTCAGTCTACTTTGATGGATAAGATCAGAGAAGCTCAGAAGACAGACAAGGAGATTGCAGAGATAAAGGAGAAAATGAGCAAAGGTAAAGCTAAAGGTTTTCGTGGGGATGAGCACGATACCTTATGGTTTGAGGACCGCCTTTGTGTGCCTAATGACCCGGAGATCAGGAAGTTGATTCTGCAGGAGGCCCATGATTCACCTTATTCGATTCACCCAGGAAATACCAAGATGTACCTGCATTTGAAGGACACTTTCTGGTGGTCCAGAATGAAGAAGGATATTGTGGAGTATGTAGCATTATGTGATGTATGTCAGAGAGTGAAGGCAGAGCATCAGAAGCCAGCAGGGTTGCTACAGCCATTGCCGATACCCGAATGGAAGTGGGATAAGCTGGGCATGGATTTTATCACGGGATTGCCCAAGACTCGTTCAGGCTATGACTCAATATGGTTTGTAGTCGATCGTTTGACGAAGGTAGCTCATTTCATCCTAGTAAAGACCACTTACACCAGTGCTAAGTTGGCAAAGATATACATGACCAGGATCGTATGTCTGCATGGAGTTCCGAGGAGCATAGTATCAGATAGAGGAACCCAGTTTACCTCAAAGTTCTGGAATCAGTTACACGAAACTTTGGGTACCAGGCTAGAGTTCAGTACAACCTTTCATCCGCAGACAGATGGACAGACTGAGAGAGTCAATCAGATTCTGGAGGACATGCTGAGACCTTGTGCGCTAGATTATGGATCTAGTTGGGATGACAATTTGCCATATGCAGAGTTCTCTTACAACAACAACTATCAATCCAGTTTGAAGATGGCCCCTTTCGAAGCTCTGTACGCAAGGAAGTGCAGGACACTGTTGTTGTGGGATGAAGTTGGAGACCGCCAGTTGTTTGGACAAGATTTGATTAAGGAGTCTAAACAGAAGGTGAAGTTGATTCGCGATAGGCTCAAGGTAGCCTAGTCCAGGCAGAAGAGCTATGCAGATTCTAAACGCAAGGAGATAGTTTACGGAGTCAGAGACAAAGTTTATCTTCGTGTGTCCCCACTTCGAGGAGTTAAGCATTTTGGAGTTAAGGGAAAGTTAGCGCCACATTTTGTAGGGCCATACAAAGTTTTGGAGCGTATGGGTGGAATTGCCCGAAGGATTGTAAGGAGTTCATGATGTGTTCCACGTTTACCAGTTGAAGAAGTGCCATGCAGAGATGGCTGATATACCGCTGAGGGATACAGTGCCACTGGAAGCGATTCAGTTGGATAGTGATTTGGCTTATGAGGAGAAACCAGTAAAGATTCTCGAATATGCCAGCCGAGTCACACGCAACAAAGTTATCAAGTTTTGCAAAGTTCAGTGGAGCCACCATACCGAAGATGAAGCCACCTGGGAGCGAGATGAATATCTACTGAAGAACCACCCTCACCTATTTTCTAGCCAACCCGAATCTCGAGGGCGAGATTCATCTTAAGGGGGGTAGGTTTGTAACATCCCAAATTTTCAATTTGGAATGTTATACATTAGATCATCATTGCATATCATATTTTATTGCATTTTGGTTTGATCCTAGAAATTTCACGCAACTCAAGGACCCGCGGAGAGAGTTGGGAATTTTGTTATTTTCTTATTTGAGTTTTTCTCAAATTTAGAAAAGGGATCATTTGATTTTAATTATTTTATCTTCAAATATTTCAATTATAAAAATAAGAGAGAGGGAATAAAATGACTTTCCCAAAATAAAGAAAACTGAGGATTTAATATTAAAATCAGATAAGATTTTATTTCGGAGTTTTGTCACTATTTTATTTGAATTAGGAAAAATGCGCGTTTTTCAAAATTGCATTTAGGCCCCAAATAAATGTTCATCTTGTCCGGCTTATTTTTAGAGGATGGGGAAAATTTATTTCGGGATTTTTGGAGTCCGTTTAGTATTTCTTTTATTTGTTTTTCTGCGCGTCCGAATTATTAAAAAAGAAACTAACCGACTCGGCCGTTGTGGGCGACCCGGACACGTCCGCCACCCCTGCCGGCCCACCCCAGCATGCGCCCCGCCCGAAACCCTAACCCTAGCAGCTTCCACCATCGCCGCCCGCGCCGCCCGCTGCCACGCCGCCTCGCCGCCGCCGCCGCCCGCCTTGCCGCCGACCGCCGCCGACCCCGCCGGAGCCCGCCGCCGCCGGAGGTAGCTGCCGCCATCTCGGTTTTCGCGAGAAAACGATCTGTTTTTTTCGAAACCTAGATCCGGTTTTTTTATTAGATCCGATTCGGTTTATTTTTCGGTTTAGTCTATTTTGCGGACGTCCGTCCGTACGTTCGTTTTAACGAACAGTTTTCATCGTTTAGCCGCAGACAGCGAACGTTCGTTCGTTAGCCTGTTTGTCCGTTTTTCTTTTTCTAGGATTTTCCGCGATTATTTCTGATCGCGATTTCTGATCCGATTATCGTTCTAGTATAACTTTTCGCTCGTTTATCGGAATCAGGCAATTCAAGTGCCTAGAGTTTTGTCTCGAAACCCTCTTTCCGTTACCAACTCAAACAAGTTTTTGCTACTGTAAAATTTGACTTAGGTCCAGATCAGTAAACGAAGCTTGTTTCTTTCGCCGTTTGAGTTTCGTTGCTTCATTTGATTTGATTCTTTTTGCAAACCAGAGTTCTTAAGTTGAACTTTCTGGTTAGATCTCTTACTTGAGTTTTACCTGTGCATTAGATGAGTGCTTATTGTATGCTTGTTTGTTTGTGATAGAGTACCCGGAGTGCGCCGCTTGCTACTATGAGTCTCTAGGTTTCACGGATCATCAGCAAGGCAAGTAACACTTTGATCATACCTCTTTACTTCCCAATTTTATTGCAGTAGATCAATCCTCAAACAATTGCATGGTTAGGATGTGATTTAATATGTGGGTTTTGGGAAGTAGATGAGGTATAACCTATTACCCGATTTATTATCAAACCTTTGGGAGTTACTTGTATGTTTGCTTATATTGCTGTGCTATGCTAGTAGACGTGGATTGGGTGAGTGTATCCATGACAGATGTGAGATTGTTATTAAATGGTTTACTTAAGGTGGCAACTTAAATTCACATCTGGGTGGATTGAGGCACCTGGGGAACCCAGTGTTGCTTGTATTTTTGGAAATCCCGGGGTACCGTGTGATTCTCCTATGGACCGCCACCCAGGCTCAAAGGCATCATGAGATTATTTCATGCTAGAAACTTCCATGTGCAGCCGCGAGCTACTATGGGCTCTAGCATAGTTGAGTATGTTGTGTGACCTCTTTCAGTGGTAGACTAGCAGATGTAGGGGATGTAGGTTGGTACTGCCTACCAAGAGTAAAGAGTTAATGCTTCTGAAAGATTATGTCTCGGTCATCCGTTTCTCAAACACCATGTAGTGTGAGAAATCCAACGGAGGAGATCGAGTCTTGCGGGGAAAAGTGCGCAAACCTCTGTAGAGTGTATAAACTAATCATGGTTAGCCGTGTCCCCGGTTATGGACGTTTTGAGTATCTAGTACTTGGATTATCATGTGAATCTCATCATGTTACTTAATTTAAATTGTTGGGTTTAATGATGATGCTTAATTGGGATTGAGTTGGAGGAACCTTCTCAATGTTTAACAACCACCATGATAGTTAAATAAAGTTTATTCCTTTGTTGTAGGAAGAAAATGGCTTTATGCAAACTGTAACCATAGAGTTTTCCACCAGCCATATATGCATGTAGTGTTAGCATTATTCTGTTCATTACTCTCTATGTGTTACATTGCCAGCATATTCCATGTGCTGACCCATTTTCGGGCTGCAATGTTCATGTTGCAGACTTTTCAGACGACGAGTAAGGTGCCTTAGGTCGTGAACTTATACTCAGTGATGCCGTTGGAGTTGATGGACTCGCTTATCTTCCAAGCCTTTCGTTGTTATCGTTACTAGATGGCCTTAAGCCATATCTATTGTAATAAGTTCTCTTTTGAGACATTCGATGTAATAAATGTGTGATTGCTACTCTGTTATAAATCCTTCAAGTACTCTTCGTGTCAGCATTATCGATCCAGGGAAGACACTGATGCACAGAGATCAGACTGTTTGAGGTCTGGTCGCTACACTCTGAGAAAGCGATCAGAACGAAACTCAACTTCCACTATTCATTTTCTGAGAAGAGAACCACCTACTTGTGTGTTGAGATCAAGAGATTCCACTCCAACCATTTGAACCTTGATTTCTATCCATCCCAAGGTTGCTTTCCATTCAATCCCCTCTCCTACCAAAGCCAATTCTGTGAGGGAGTGTTTGAGTGTTGGGGAGACTATTATTTGAAGAACAAGAGCAAAGAGTTCTTCATCAACAACATCGTCTATTACCTTTTGGAGGTTGTGTCTCCTAGATTGGTTAGGTGTCACTTGGTGGCCTCCAAGATTGTCGAGTTAAACCAAGGAGCTTGTAAGGGCAAGGAGATCACCTACTTTATGAAGATCTACCCTAGTGAGGCTAGCCCTTTGTGGACTTAGGCCATGATGGAATAGGCAAGGTTGCTTCTTCATGGACCCTTCATGGATTCCGTGGACTCGTGCAACCGTTAACCTCCATGGGTTGAAGTCTCCATCAACATGGATGTACGATAGCACCACCTATGGGAACCACGCAAAAAATCACCGTGTCTTCATTACGTTTGAATTTCCATCTCCATCCCTTACTTTCTGCACATTGCATGCTTTACTATTTCTGTTGCTCTGTCTCTACATGTGCATGTGTAAAAAACCTTGGTGCTATCTTAACTAGTGCCTAAATCTGCCTAAACTTCAAGAGAACTAAAAACTGCACCTTTGGTTGGTCAAGAGTCTATTCACCCCCTCTATACCTATTTTCTATGATCCTACAATGGGGCCTTAAGGGTTGGTACTGCCTCAGAATTTGTTGTCGTATTCCCTTGCAAAGAGAGTCTCAAGATGATTTCGTCTTGTACTAGCTTCATGCTTCATTTGAACAAGATAGTGGTTTTTGTCCGTCCTGCTGACGGTGGGGGTCGTGTTGCTAGATCACTGGCTAAAACCTGGGTTTTTGTTTAACAATGTGCCATCTGGTCCGTGCACTGCTCCTCTTATGCGGGCCTTTGGTGAGTTGGTTGGAAAACCTATTGAGGTGGATCTGATGTCTCTTGACCCTCTGGGTTTGGTCCGTGTCAAGATATGGCGTTCCACTACTGCAAAATGCTGCTAACATGACACAACGATCAGAGACCCTTCGAGAAACTGTGTGCAATGCAATAATCGCAAATGGTGGTGTTAGAGAACTATCAAAAATGTCCAAAACATTTGCGATGATGGATGCATCAAACACGGTTCAGATTTTAGTTGCATGTGCGATGTAGGGCATATGGTTCAGTTTAATTAACTATTTGCGATGAGGTGGAACAAAAGAAATGGGCAGCCATATGAAGATGTGTGTAATGCACAACATACGATTCACTAGCATGAACTATTTGTGATTAGGCAACACAAAAGAAACGGTTAGGCAGATTAAGGTGTGTGAGATATATGGCATGCGGTTCACTCGGATGAACTATTTGCGTTGAGACAAGAGAACAGAAATGGTTCAATATAACAAGATACATGGCAAACAGGTCTGTAATCAGAAATGTGTGTGAAGACCGATAATAACACAGACGATTGCTTCTAATAAGACGTATGTGATATGCTATGTCTACACAACATGTATTGGCCATTGGGGGACGGGCGGTCATCCGGATACGCCATAAGGATGCGAAGAGGCATCCTATATCAGCAAGGACTAGCTGTTCCACCAGTAGCTCATCTAAGAGAACTCTCAAGTTAAGTGTGCTCAGGCTGGATCAGCCATGGGATGGGTGACTGGATGGGAAGTTGTGTTGATGTTAAATTAACTGATAGGATGGGTCATATTGGTCAAATGAACAAAATGACCCATTCCCTCAGCTAATTTAACCTCGAGGTCCTTGTTTTTTATTTTTATTTTATTTTTTAACATATGTTAAAGAAGGTCCACTGCATTACTTTTTGACAATGTGTATACGTGGCATACAGTTGATCCATCTGACCTGTTTGTGATGGAATAAGATGTATGTGTTGTGGGCAAACGCTTGCTAGTGTACAACCGTTTGTGATTGATGAATTCATCACTGACGGGTTCCCTAGTGTGGTCTGTATTCATCTCATCATTATCCACTTCTTGTGCTAGCTCGATGTTCCTTTATATTGTAAGTTTCCATTAATTGATGGCGTTCTATGAACATGCCACCGTTTCCCGCCACCCAGCGATATTGCACATAAACCTAGGTGCGACGCGACGCACGGAGGCAACAAGCACAACCTGTATAGCACATTCACCTTTTCCAAGCATGCCAACGCACCAAAGCGCTGCCTCTGCCATCAACCTCGTCGACAAGGAAAACCAGAAGGTGCCACGGCTCATCGAGGCCGCGGCGCTCCCCGGCAACGCGATGGACGATGCCATGATGCGCGTCATCGCCAGGGTTGAGCAGACGTTTGGCGCATGGTGCTTCAGCGCCACGGATCAAGATAGGCATGTCAGCACTGAGAGGCTGCAGCTCGCCGCAAAACATGATCGATGGCACACCGAGAGCAAGCTAGGCGTGTCCGCGCCAATAGGCTGTGGCTCGCCGCACGGCGAGAGCGTTGGAGCATCACCGAGTGAGAGGCGCGGCGCGCCGCACAGCAAGAGCGGATCCATCGGAGCTTGCCTGCTATCGACAGGGTGTCGCAGCTGGGTACACGTCCCGTCAGTACCCTTGTTCCTTGCCAGGAGTGGGCACAGGCCCTCTGCATCGTACTTGCACCAGAGGTCGGCCGCGCCGTACTTGGACCGGACGCCCGCCGTGCTGTTCGCATGGGTCGCGCCGTTCGCCTTGTCCGTGGCCCGCTCGATGCCAACGCGCTGGTCGGTAGGCTCGACCACCTCCTTGGCCCAGGTGTCCACCTGGGTGCAGTAGAGGAACATGGCCGTCGCGTCCTCGAGGTGGTGATCTCCGATGAAATAGCCAACTTGGAGCTCGAGATCGCGCTCCAGATGTACCGCGAGCGTGTCGATTGCTAGGACAAACGCCTGCACGAGTTCAGGCAGAGCCAAGAGCTACCGTAGGCAAGGGCTGTTGGTCATGGTCTCATGGGCGCGTTTTATTTTGTTTAGTCGTTTCGGCGTGGATAGCTATGTATTCACAGCAATCATATTATTGCTTTGTTTATTGCTATGTTTCAATGTGTGTACTCTGTTTTTCGTTCTTATATATTATGTTTCAATGTGTGCTTATACGTTTTCCATTCTGTATATGTGGATCATAACAGATGTATTCAAATTAGTATACAAAAACAGATAGAAAATGGAATTCATAATATATATATAATATTAATTGTTCATTAGTTCATCACAGAATATATATAATATCATCACACATACGTGATGATACTTAACTACTAGGTACAATGCATAAAATTGAATACGAACAATACTAAAACTAATAATCCCTCCTAGGGCCAGTATTTCGGCAGCCCCTCGCCAGCATCCCCCTGGTGCGCGGCGTCTTCCCACAGTGGAGGCAGTACTCCGCCTCCTCCGCCTCGTAGTTCTTGACGTGCCGATCTGCCTCTTGCAGGCGGATGCGCGCGAATGATCTTTCCATTTTGTTGTGCGCCCAACGGAGCTCCTCGTCGGTGGCATGCTGGAGCTTATCGGCCTAGCTCCACACAGCGACGAGGCGCCCAGCGCCTCTGGCCTTCCTCGCGAAGTACCCATCTTCGTACACCCCTCCGCGGGACGATGAGCCCGCCCCCAAAGCTCCGCCGCCTCTGTTTTCCAGGCGGCATCACGGGCTTCACAGACCGCCTAGTACCTGGCATCCTCCTCTACCATCTTCTTCTTGAAAGCCACTTGCCTGGCTTTCTCAGCCGGTGGCAGCGACTTCCAAAGACAAAGATCGTACTGTCCCCAAAACCAATCCAAAGTTGGGGGGGTCCGGCGCAACCTCGTCCGGCGGCGCATAGGTGTCCTCATTGCTGCTCTTTGAGTGAGCCTCCTCGGGGGGGTGGCGACTCCTCATCGGCGCATGGGCAGACCGGCAGCTCCATGGCAGAGATTTGAGATAGAGATAGAGATAGAGATAGATAGATAGATAGATAGATAGATAGATAGATAGATAGATAGATAGATAGAGAGGGGGCGAGCAATGGGAGGATCTAGATGGGAATGCGGGCGGGACGACATGAGCAAGGTAGTATTTATTGGCGGCCGGAATCTAGATTGTCGGGAACAGTACACGAGCCGGTCGTCGGAATTTACGAGTACTGTAGTGTGAATTACACACGATGTCCGCAGCAAAATCCGTGTGTGAACATAATAGCTGACAGTTCCCAATGCAGAACCGTGTCTGATTAATAAAGCCCGCCACCCACCTTCCAAAACTCGAGGCGCGAAATAGAGTGCTAATCGTGTGGGGCCGGTTGTCTTGCCAGATTTTAGATTTTCTTTTTTGAACACCAGATATTTACATTGTCTGATGATTTTTGAACTTATACACAAGTACACAAATATGATTTTTCAACCGTTATGGTTAGTCGCTGCATGTAGATGTAGTTCAAATTTGAATTACGGTCATTAAATGGCTAGGAAATCACTTACATGTCTTCAAAAGGTCAAATGACCCCTGAAATTTTCCAAATTTTCACATGACAGTTAGTATCAGTGCACATTACAAGTAGAAATTTTTTGAAGGCCGTAAGAGGAAGCTATCTGCCGTTCATCATCAAACATGCATTGTTCCCTCTCGGAACCACGAGCCTTCTAGTGAGTTGCTCCGGTTTGTGAGGGGTGTGTGTCCAAACTTTCGTCAAGCAAGCCAATTTTCGTACCACATCATCTTGGTGGCATGAAATTACGTCAAGCAAGGTTTCATGTTTTTCTGATCATTTTTTTTAATTTTTTGGAGTAAAAATGCCATGGCACTCCATGCATGTACATGTGTCCATGCCATGAGATCAATATGTTTGAAAATTCCTTCTACTTTACGGCACATAGAATTAACTCGCACACAAGTACGCAAATATGATTTTTCAAACCGTTATGGTTAGCCATTGCATGTACATCTAGTTCAAATTTGAATTATGCACGATCATTAAATGGCTAGGAAATCACTTAAATCTCTTTAAAAGGTCAAATGACCCCTGAAATTTTCCAAATTTTCACATGGCAGTTAGTGTCAGTGCACATTACACGTAGAAATTTTTTTAAGGCCGTAAGTGGAAGCTATCCGTCGTTCGTCATCAAACATGCATTGTTCCCTCTCGGAACCATGAGCCTTCTAGTGAGTTGCTCCGATTTGTGAGGGGTGTATGTCCAAACTTTCGTCAAGCAAGCCAATTTTTGTACCACATCATCTTGGTGGCATGACATTACATCAAGCAAGGTTTCATGTTTTTCTGATCATTTTTTTTAATTTTTTGGAATAAAAATGCCATGGCACTCCATGCATGTACATGTGTCCATGCCGTGAGACCAATATGTTTGAAAATTCCTTCTACTTTACTGCACATGGAATTAACTCGCACACAAGTACACAAATATGATTTTTTAAACCGTTATGGTTAGTCGTTGCATGTTGCTACGTCTTGAGCTTGCGTTGGTTTTCCTTGAAGAGGAAAGGGTGATGCAGCAATATTAGCGTAAGTATTTCCCTCGGTTTTTGAGAACCAAGGTACCAATCCAGAAGGAGGCTCCTCAAAAGTCCCACACACCTACACAAACAAAAAAAGAACTCGCAACCAACACAATAAAGGGGTTGTCAATCCCTTCACGGCCACTTGCGAAAGTGAGATCTGATAGAGATAGTATGATAAGATAAATATATTTTTGGTATTTTATAATATAGATTGGAAAAGTAAAGATGCAAATAAAAGTAGATTGAAAGCTTATATGATAAAAGATAGACCCGGGGGCCATAGGTTTCACTAGTGGCTTCTCTCAAGATAGCATAAGTATTACGATGGGTGAACAAATTACTGTCGAGAAATTGATAGAAAAGCGAATAATTATGAGATTATATAGGCATGATCATGTATATGGGCATCACGTCCGCGACAAGTAGACCGACTCCTGCTTGCATCTACTACTATTACTCCACACATCGACCGGTATCCCGCATGCATCTAGAGTATTAAGTTCATAAGAACAGAGTAACGCATTAAGAAAGATGACATTATGTAGAGGGATAAACTCATGCAATATGATATAAACTCCATCTTTTTATCCTCGATGGCAACAATACAATACGTGCCTTGCTTCCCCTGCTGTCACTAGGAAAGGACACCGCAAGATTGAACCCAAAGCTAAGCACTTCTCCCATTGCAAGAAAGATCAATCTAGTAGGCCAAACCAAACTGATAATTCGAAGAGACTTGCAAAGATAACTCAATCATACATAAAAGAATTCAGAGGAGATTCAAATATTTCTCATAGATAAACTTGATCATAAACCCACAATTCATCGGATCCCAACAAACACACCGCAAAAAGAGTTACGTCGAATAGATCTCCAAGAAGATCGAGGAGAACATGGTATTGTCACTACTGGAATCAGCTACTTTGCCATCTGCCAGCTCTTTGCCGTCTGCTAGCGGACGGCAAAGAAGCTCTTTGCCATCAGCTACCGAAAAGCAGACGGCAAAGAATGGGCAGACGGCAAAAGAGGCCTTTGCCATCTGCCGGATCTTTGCCGTCAGCTGGCTGACGGCAAAGAGAGAGGTGCCCCCCCTCCCACCCGTTTGGGGAAAACTTAACGCCGGAGACAAAGGCGGACGGCAAAGAAAGGCGGACGGCAAAGAGCAGACTAACTAACGACCGCAATCCCCCCGCCTGTTAATTACTCTCTCTTCTCTCCCTCTCTCCTCCCCGACGCCCCGCCACCAGATCGATCCCCACCCACCGCCGACCCCGCCGCCTGGCGCCGCCCTCGCCCCCCGCCTCCGTCCCCGCCCCGGTGCCCAGCGCCGCTGCCGCTGCCCGGCGGCGCCCCCGCCCCCGCACCCGCTTGGCCCGTCGCCCCACCACCCCGGCCTCCGCCCCCACCCCACCCGTCGACGCCCCGTCGCCCACCAGCCCTCCGCCACCCGCCGCCCGGCGCCGCCCCCGCTTGCCCCGTCGCCCCACCACCCCTCCGCCCCCACCCCACCTGCCGACGCCCCGTCGCCCCACCACCCCTCCGCCCCACCCTCCCCACCGACCCCGTTGCCCGGCGCTGCCCACGCCGCCGCCCCCGCCGCCCGGTGCCCCCCCCCCCCGCCACCGCCCCCGCCGACCGTCCCGTTGCTCCGGTGAGGGACTACTTCTTTTTTTTTCTTCTATTTTCCATTTTTGTTTGTTGTTTAATTGTTAGTGCTTGATTGTGTTAGTGTTAGTGTTAGAAAAGAATTAGAAGAAGTAGAAGTAGTAGAACAAGAAGAAAAGAAAAGAAGTAGAAAAAAGATGAAAAAAGAAAAAGAAGAAAAGAAGTAGAAGAAGAAGAAAGGAAGTAGAAGAAGAAGAAGAAAGGAAGTAGAAGAAGAAGAAAAGAAGAAAAAGAAGAAGAAAGGAAGTAGAAAAAGAAGAAAATCATCATATATAATTGTGTTGATCGGGTAGATTTAAATGTGCAGTTGTTTCATCGCTGTGAGGTTTGGTGTTCGACGACCTCGCCGTGCGTTTGACGAGCTCTGCCCCTTCGTTCGTGGGTGAGCACAAATGACATGTCCTTCTCCCCCATTAATTATTTGCTCTATTCCGGTGTTCGTGCCGATGAAATTCGATAGCTAGCTATATATGTGTCTTGAATCATCAGTATGCGTAACCAATATGTGTCTCCCGTTCGAAAGCGTCATAGTTATAAATATGCATGCATTTGCATATTTATAACCTTGATTCTTTCGAATTGTCCAATGCTATCCATGCACAGCCCGAGTGTGTGTATATTGGGTTCATTTTCCCATATGCTTTGCTCCAGATCCGACGCATAAATTTTGTCAGGGCCTCCCCTGTTGTTCTCTGGGTACACATCCTCTCTGTTTGTTGCAGAGATGTGTATCAGGAGAACAACGGGGAGGTGCTGCCGAAATTTTGCGTCGGATCCAGAGCATAGCATGGGAAAATGAACCCAATCTACACATACTCGGGTGGGATTAGGACCTATCATTACCTATTAGAGTGTAGGTTGCATGGACGTAATAAAATTGACAAAGTAGATCAACTGATGAATATATACATGGTGAATTATATATATAATTGATGTGTGTCCAGTAGCTCTGAAAGTCAATATGAGTGATCGTGCATGGATGTATACCGGTCACACTGGTCAGAACAAATGGAGCGCTGAATGGTTCACAAAAACCAAGGGGTTTGTGCAAGCCGCATTTGCAAATGGCTAGAGGAAAACCTGGTGCCCCTGTTTCCGGTGCGGCAATTGGGAAAAGTGGACAGAGGCTGAAATGGGCAAACACCTACAGAAGAATGGTTTTATGCCCGATTATACGGTGTGGACATTTCATGGTGAGTCTGCCCAACATGACCGAGCTGAGGTGGATCGTCGTTGCACCGACGAGCATGGTACCGGGATGGAAAACATGGTGCAAGACTATGATGATGCTCGGGACTCAGACGAGGAGATGGAGGAATCTGCAAAGGCCTTCAATGAAATGTTGGAGTCTTCAAAACGTCCGCTCCACGAGCACACTGAGCTTTGTCAGTTGGATGCCATCTCACAAGTAATGGCTCTGAAGGCTCAGTTCAACTTGGGCAGAGAATGCTACGACGCAATTACGACAGTATTTGGATGCTTTCTACCCAAAGGCCATGTAATGCCTGCAAACCTGTACCTGTCGGACAAAATCCTCCGTGCACTGAAGATGCCCTATGAGAAGATACATGCCTGTGAGAAAGGATGTGCCTTATTTAGGCTTGACTATGCGGACTTGAACTATTGTCCCATTTGCAAGTCTTCCAGGTATATTATGGTAGACAACGGTATGGGTGAGAAGACACAGACCAAAATCCCTGTTAGTGTTCTTCGGTATATGCCAATCGTACCAAGACTTCAACGTCTTTTCATTGTCGAAGAGACGGCCAGACAGATGACATGGCACAAAACAGGCAAAAGAACTGAACTAGATGCAGATGGGAATCTGATGATGGTACACACATCGGATGGTGTTGCGTGGAAAAAGTTTGATGAATTACATGCTGACAAAGCGGCAGATCCGAGGCATCCTCGAGTGGGCATCAGCACAGATGGGTTCAGCGTGTTTGGTATGACGGCAGCCCAATACAGTTGTTGGCCCATATTTGTCTTTCCACTCAATCTCCCCCCCGGACAGATTATGCAAAGAAAGAACATTTTCCTAACGTTGATAATTCCAGGGCCCAACTATCCGAGGAAAAATATGAATGTGTACATGCAACCGCTTAAGGACGAATTGTAAGAAGCCTGGGATAATGGGTTCAAGACATACGACGCCTATAGCAAACGAAACTTCATAATGCGTGTCTGGTACATGTACTCGACGCATGACTGATGGGGTTATGTACCTAGGGTAGGGTCATAGACCTGATCTAAGTACCTTACCCAAGGACACCCTTAGAAGAAGTCGCCTTCCAGTCGACCAACGAGAGTCACACTCGACTGACTTGAAGGACTCGACCACGAAGACTCACTCGACCACCAGAAGGTCAAGAGGCACTCTGCACTGCAACGGCCTGTAATCAAGTAGACTTTATGATAGTAAAGGCACTTTATGTTGGGCATTACCAGTAACGCCCCAGACTTAACTCACCTTAAACCCTCTCCTACGTGGGCTGGCTGGGGTCCTGGCGCACTCTATATAAGCCACCCCCCTCCACAGGCAGAAGGGTTCGGCACCTTGTAACTCATATACTCATAATCCACTCGACTGCCTCCGGGCTCCGAGACGTAGGGCTGTTACTTCCTCCGAGAAGGGCCTGAACTCGTACATCCCTTGTGCTTACAACCTCTCCATAGCTAGGACCTTGCCTCTCAATACCTACCCCCCACTCTACTGTCAGGCTTAGAACCACGACAGTTGGCGCCCACCTTGGGGCAGGTGTTTTAGCGATTTTGTGGAGAAGTTGCGATTCTTCCGAGTACTTTCATCATGGTGTCTGCTGGAGTTTTGGTCGAGGGTCAAGAGATCCGTCTCGGCACTCTCGCCTTCATCGCCGACGACTCCGCATGGCTCCAGGAAGCTCCACTCGACGTGGATGCGCTCCCCGTCCGCGGTGCGACGCATTTTCGCGCATGTGTCCGTGGAGTTCTGCTGCGGCAACCGTCGACCCAGTATCGGTCGGCTCCTCCATCGTCCATCCTCCCGGTATCCCGCCAGCGCAAGCGCTCGGGCCGGTCGAGGCTTCAGCGATGGGTGAGGCACGCGGTGGCTCGCCAATCGGCCACCACCCAAGTTGCGGCAATCGAGCCCGACAAACCTCTCTACGGCTTGTTCGATCAGTCGACTGGCCCCGTAGAGACTGCATCCGAGTGCGGTAGCAGTGATCCAGCGGCGGAAATCTTGATGGTCGACGGGCCCACAGTCCTCCTGGCTTCGCCCGTGGTGGTGGAGCAGGTGACGGCGGCGACCCTACACGAGGCTACGAAGAGTACCAGCCCGAGCCACTCGACTCTCTGCAAAGAGAGGAGCTTCGCCGCAGGAACGAGGACCCCCTGCGTATTCCCATCGCAGGAGAAACCCCCGAGGCTCGTGCCTTGGAGGAGGCGCGTTTGGCCAATTTGGCCGAGCGCACTCGACTGGAGAACCTTCAGCGAGCACTCGACGAGCGCGCGCGGCAACGAGTTCCCGACACCAGTCGACGTCAACTCTTCCCGCCGACTCAGGTATATCGAACCCCAATTCAGAATTTAGCAGCTGCGACCCGTATAGCAGAGTCCATCCAGCCTTCGCAGTCGGAAGCTGGCAGAGGTTTGCTGCAGATCAGGGATCTGCTCCGGGCAGCAGGAGATCAGAATTCAGCCGTGTCTCAGTCGCGCAACAGAATTCACAGTCGATCCGTCACTGTGAATACGGTTCAGTCGGCTCACAGCCCAAGATCGCCTCCGCGGCGCGAAGGGCGCGAGAATCGGCGAGATCAATATGGCGATAGACTCGACCGAGATGATTGGCGTCGAGTGCCCTATTCCCCTCCGAGGGGTGGGTCTTACGCTCCTCGGCAGCCAGATGATAGGCGTCAGTACAGTACAGGGCGTAGGGTTCCAGTCGACCCCAGAGAACCAGGCTTCGACGCGCGATCCATTATCGTGCAAGGGTTGGTCGACCGGAACAGAGCCCATCGAGGTGCACTCGACAGAGATGTACCCACAAGCAGTCGAGTGCATATTTCTGGTCCTGAATGTTTCAGCAGAGCTATCAGAGCCGCAGTTATCCCTCCCAATTTCAGGTTGGCAACAGGAGTCAGCAAGTTCACTGGTGAGTCTAAGCCTGAAACTTGGCTTGAAGACTACCGAGTGGCAGTTCAGATTGGTGGTGGGAACGACGAGGTGGCCATGAAGCATTTGCCCCTCATGTTGGAAGGTTCTGCCAGGGCATGGTTGACTCAGTTACCTCCTAGCAGCATTTACACTTGGGAAGATTTGTCCCGAGTGTTCGTCAGAACGTTTGAAGGGACTTGCAAGCGACCAGCTGGATTGACAGAGTTGCAAGTCTGCGTGCAGAAAACTAATGAGACTCTCAAAGAGTATATTCAGAGGTGGATCACTTTGCACCACACTGTGGAGAATGTGTCCGATCATCAGGCAGTCTGCGCCTTCAAAGATGGTGTCAAGAACAGAGAACTGAGTTTGAAGTTTGGTCGAACCGGTGACATGACCTTGAGTCAGATGATGGAGATTGCTACCAAGTACGCCAACGGCGAAGAAGAAGACCAACTCCGAAGCGGCAAGCACAAGCCGAGTCAGTCGGAAAAAGGAAACACCAGTCGGAAACAGAAGCGGAAGGCTGAACCGGCAGCTCCTGGAGAGGCTCTGACCGTGACTCAAGGAAAGTTTAAGGGGAAACCAAAAGGATCCTGGAACCCCAAGAAGGTAAAGGATAAAGAAGGGAACGACGTGATGGATATGCCATGTCACATTGACACGAAGAAAGACGAAGAGGGGAATATCATTTACCCGAAGCACACCACTCGCCAATGTCGACTCCTGATCCAGCAGTTTCATGGAAAACAGTCTAAGGACAAGGAGAAGGAGTCAGACAAGGCCGAAGACAAGGAGGACAGTGAGGAAGGATATCCGCATATCAACTCCACTCTGATGATCTTTGCATATGTGGAAAGCAGAAGTCGACTGAAAGTGATTAACCGAGAGGTGAACATGGTTGCCCCCGCAAAAGCAAATTATCTGAAGTGGTCTCAAACACCCATCACATTCGACCGATCTGATCACCTGACTCATATTGCCACCCCTGGGAGGCAAGCTTTGGTGGTCGATCCAGTTGTCGAAGGCACTCAACTGACAAAGGTGCTGATGGATGGTGGAAGTGGGCTGAACTTATTGTATGCAAACACATTGAAAGGTATGGGCATTCCGATGTCCCGACTGAGCACTAGTAACATGAGCTTTCATGGAGTTATACCAGGGAAGAAGGCCGAGTCACTCGGCCAGATAGCTTTGGACGTGGTGTTTGGCGATTCAAAGCATTTTCGCAAAGAAAAGTTGACGTTTGAGGTCGTGGATTTTCAGAGTGCATATCATGCCATTTTGGGGAGACCAGCTTACGCGCGGTTCATGGCTCGACCATGCTACGTATACCTCAAATTGAAGATGCCCGGTCCCAAAGGAGTGATCACTGTCACCGGTGATAGGAAAAAGGCAGAAGAGTGCTTTCAGAAGGGCTCCAAGATTGCCGATTCCCAGGTGACAGCAGTCGAGTTCGAAGAATACAAGCAAAACGCAGATCCGAGTGACTTGCTGCGATCCAAGAAGCCCGCCACAAAGTCTGCATTCCAGTCGTCCGATGAGACGAAGCCTGTTCACATTCACCCGACCGACCACGAAGCAGCTCCGACCCGCATCTCCACGACACTCGACCCAAAATAGGAAGAAGCGCTCATCCAGTTCCTCTGTGAGAACTGGGACATTTTTGCATGGAAGCCCGCTGACATGCCAGGTGTTCCCAGGGGACTGGCTGAGCATCGCCTAAGAGTCGACTCATCTGCAAAACCAGTCAAAGAGCATCTTCGGCGGTCCGCCGTCCAGAAGAGAAAAGCCATTGGCGAAGAAGTGGCTCGACTGTTGGCGGCAGGATTTATCCGAGAGATATACCACTCCGAGTGGCTCGCTAATGTCGTCATGGTTCCTAAGAAGGACAAGTCGCTCCGAATGTGCATTGATTTCAAGCACATCAACCGGGCCTGCCCGAAAGATCATTTTCCTCTCCCTCGCATAGATCAAATTGTTGACTCGACCGCGGGATGTGAGAGGTTATCTTTTTTAGATGCCTACTCCGGGTACCACCAGATCCGTCTGTACGGGCCCGACGAGGTAAAAACAGCTTTCATCACTCCATTCGGGTGCTTCTGCTATATCACCATGCCATTCGGCCTCAAGAATGCCGGGGCCACATTCGTGCGAATGATTCAGAAGTGTCTACTCACTCAAATCAGTCGGAATGTGGAAGCTTATATGGATGATATTGTTGTCAAGTCACGAAAAGGTTCCGACCTGCTCGCTGACCTCGCCGAAACATTTGCCAACCTCAGAAGGTATGATATCAAGCTCAATCCATCAAAGTGCACATTTGGAGTTCCTGGTGGCAAGTTACTCGGTTTTCTCGTTTCCGAACGGGGAATCGACGCTAACCCAGAGAAGATTGGCACTATTCTCCGAATGAAACGCCCTGTGCGAGTGCACGATGTCCAGAAGCTTACTGAATGCTTGGCCTCATTAAGTCGATTCATCTCACGACTCGGTGAAAAGGCATTACCTCTTTACCGACTGATGAAGAAGACAGACAAGTTCGAGTGGACTCCAGAAGCTGATGCAGCGTTTGCCGAGCTAAAAGCTCTGCTCTCCACCCAGCCGGTGCTTGCTGCTCCAATCAGCAAAGAGCCTCTGTTGCTCTATATCGCAGCCACAGGACAAGTCGTCAGTACTGTGTTAACGGTCGAGCGGGAAGAAGAAGGAAAAGCTCTCAAAGTTCAGCGCCCAGTGTATTATTTGTCTGAAGTCTTGACTCCATCCAAGCAGAGATATCCTCATTATCAGAAGCTTGTGTATGGAATATACATGACCACAAAGAAGGTTGCTCATTATTTCTCTGATCATTCCATCACAGTCGTCAGCGACACTCCACTATCAGATATTTTGCACAACAGAGATGCAACTGGTCGAGTGGCCAAATGGGCGATTGAACTTCTTCCCCTTGATATCAAGTTTGAGGCAAAGAAAGCCATTAAGTCCCAGGCAATAGCAGATTTCCTTGCCGAGTGGATTGAACAGCAGCAGCCGACTGAAGTTCACTCGGAGCATTGGACCATGTTTTTTGATGGCTCTAAGATGTTGAATGGTTCCGGTGCTGGGGTTGTCCTGGTTTCCCCCAGAGGAGATAAGCTCAGATATGTGCTCCAGATTCACTTTGATTCCTCCAACAATGAGGCAGAATATGAAGCCCTCTTATATGGGTTGCGCATGGCCATTTCACTCGGCGTCCGTCGTCTGATGGTCTATGGCGACTCAGATTTAGTGGTCAATCAGGTGATGAAAGAGTGGGACGTGAGAAGCCCAGCCATGACTGGATACTCCAGTGCAGTGAGGAAGCTGGAAAAGAAGTTCGAGGGGTTGGAGCTCCATCATATACCCCGACTGAAAAATCAAGCAGCTGATGATCTAGCAAAGATAGGTTCCAAGAGAGAAGCCATTCCGAGTGGTGTGTTCTTGGAGCATATACACACTCCGTCACTCAAAGAAGATCCTTTCACCGAAGAAACTCCACAGCCCAAGAGTGCCACAGATCCGACTGAAGTTGAAGTCCCAGCGGTGGTCGACTTGATCATGGAGGTTTTGGTGGTCATTCCCGACTGGACGATTCCGTATGTCGCATATATCCTGAGGAAAGAGCTCCCGGAGGATGAGGAAGAGGCTCGACAGATCGTCCGTCGATCTAAGGCCTTTACCGTAATCAAAGGACAATTTTACAGAGAAAGCGCGACTGGAGTTGGTCAGAAGTGCATAACACCAGAAGAAGGTCGACTCATCCTCAATGATATTCACTCGGGGACCTGTGGTCATCATGCGTCCTCTCGGACCATCGTGGCCAAAGCATACCGAGCCGGATTTTACTGGCCAAAGGCGAATGAGATGGCAAAAGAGATAGTGGATAAGTGCGAGGGATGTCAATTCTACTCGAATATGTCACACAAGCCCGCGTCGGCTCTGAAGACCATTCCACTCGTCTGGCCTTTCGCAGTATGGGGATTGGACATGGTCGGTCCTTTGAGAACAGGACGAAGTGGCTTCACGCATGTACTGGTGGTAGTCGACAAGTTCACCAAGTGGATCGAGGCTAAACCAATCAAGAGCCTTGACACCGGTACTGCTGTAAGCTTCATCAGGGAACTAATATTCAGATATGGAGTCCCACACAGCATCATTACGGATAATGGGTTGAACTTTGACTCAGAGGAATTCAGAGCTTTCTGCAACTCCCAGGGCACACGGGTCGACTACGCTTCAGTCGCCCATCCGCAGTCGAATGGACAAGCAGAGCGAGCTAATGGACTGATTCTTAAGGGATTGAAGCCTCGACTGATGCGTGATCTCAAACACGCGGCTGGAGCTTGGGTCGACGAACTTCCCTCAGTACTCTGGGGACTGCGGACCACACCTAATCGGTTGACCGGAAGAACTCCATTCTTCTTGGTCTACGGAGCTGAAGCAGTCTTGCCGAGTGATCTTCTCCACAATGCTCCTCGAGTTGAAATCTACAACGAAGCTGAGGCTGAACAAGCGCGGCAAGACGCAGTCGACCTTTTAGAGGAAGAAAGGGAGATGGCTCTGATCCGATCGACCATTTACCAACAAGATTTGCGTCGTTTCCACGCCAGAAATGTGAGAGGTCGAGCCTTCCAGGAAGGAGATTTGGTTCTCCGAGTGGATCAGCACAAACCACACAAGCTTGCTCCTTCTTGGGAAGGTCCCTTCATCGTCACCAAGGTTCTCCACAATGGGGCGTACCGTCTTTACAACGTCGAGCATAATATCGACGAGCCCCGAGCTTGGAACGTGGAGCTACTCCGCCCATTTTACACTTAAGTTTTATCACTCGGATGAGTTGCAATAAAGTACTTCTGTAGTTCATGGACCTCAAAATAATAGTGTCATAGTCCCTCCATAATTTCTGTCGCTTTTTATTTTTGTCCAATAAAAAAGGCCCCCTCAGCGGGTGACTTAGCTGCGAATCCGTTTCGCCTAAGTTATTAAAATCCTACCGAGTGGTAAGCCAGCCTTCCACTCGGGGGCTTAGCTGCAGCCCTGTGCTCGCCTAAGTTATCAAAATCCTACCGAGTGGTAAGCCAGCCTTCCACTCGGGGGCTTAGCTGCAGCCTTGTGCTCACCTAAGTTATAAAAATCCTACCGAGTGGTAAGCCAGCCTTCCACTCGGGGGCTTAGCTGCAGCCCTGTGCTCGCCTAAGTTATAAAAATCCTACCGAGTGGTAAGCCAGCCTTCCACTCGGGGGCTTAGCTGCAGCCCTGCGCTCGCCTAAGTTACAAAAATCCTACCGAGTGGTAAGCCAGCCTTCCACTCGGGGGCTTAGCTACAGCCCTGTGCTCGCCTAAGTTATAAAAATCCTACCGAGTGGTAAGCCAGCCTTCCACTCGGGGCTTAGCTGCAGCCCTGCGCTCGCCTAAGTTATAAAAATCCTACCGAGTGGTAAGCCAGCCTTCCACTCGGGGGCTTAGCTGCAGCCCTGCGCTCGCCTAAGTTACAAAAATCCTACCGAGTGGTAAGCCAGCCTTCAACTCGGGGGCTTAGCTGCAGCCCTGCGCTCGCCTAAGTTATAAAAATCCTACCGAGTGGTAAGCCAGCCTTCCACTCGGGGGCTTAGCTGCAGCCCTGCGCTCGCCTAAGTTACAAAATCCTACCGAGTGGTAAGCCAGCCTTCCACTCGGGGGCTTAGCTGCAGCCCTGTGCTCGCCTAAGTTATAAAAATCCTACCGAGTGGTAAGCCATCCTTCCACTCGGGGGCTTAGCTGCAGTCCAAGCACTCGCCTAAGTTATAAAAATCCTACCGAGTGGTAAGCCAGCCTTCCACTCGGGGGCTTAGCCGCAGCCCTGCGCTCGCCTAAGTTACAAAAATCCTACCGAGTGGTAAGCCAGCCTTCCACTCGGGGGCTTAGCTGCAGCCCTGTGCTCGCCTAAGTTATAAAAATCCTACCGAGTGGTAAGCCAGCCTTCCACTCGGGGGCTTAGCTGCAGTCCAAGCACTCGCCTAAGTTATAAAAATCCTACCGAGTGGGGAGCAACCCTCTCACTCGGGGGCTTAGCTGCAGCCCTGTGCTCGCCTAAGTTACAAAAATCCTACCGAGTGAAGAGCAACCCTCTCATTCGGAGGCTTAGCTGCAGTCCAAGCACTCGCCTAAGTTACAAAAATCCTACCGAGTGAGGAGCAACCCTCTCACTCGGGGGCTTAGCTGCAGCCCTGTGCTCGCCTAAGTTACGAAAATCCTACCGAGTGTAGAGCAGCCCTCTCACTCGGGGGCTTAGCTGCAGTCCAAGCACTCGCCTAAGTTATCAAAATCCTACCGAGTGTAGAGCAACCCTCTCACTCGGAGGCTTAGCTGCAGTCCAAGCACTCGCCTAAGTTATCAAAATCCTACCGAGTGTAGAACAACCCTCTCACTCGGAGGCTTAGCTGCAGTCCAAGCACTCGCCTAAGTTATCAAAATCCTGCCGAGTGAAGAGTAAACCTCTCACTCGGGGGCTTAGCTGCAGCCCAGTGCTCGCCTAAGTGGACTGAAGAATAAGTCGATTGCAGTAAAGGCGCCTTGCTTTGAACCTGCAAAAGACATTTCGAGCCAAAGGCAATCATATTCAAGCACCAAATTCAAGTTTGAATCGATATCTAAAGGAACCGAGAGTGCTCAGGCGTTAAGCCTGTTAAGGTTTATCGGTTACAATTCCACTCGGCATACCGAGGCAAATTTAAAAGCGTCGAGCCAGAAGAAGTTTTTTACCCCTCCTGTGGAGGGCTGGAAGGAGCAACGAATTCATCAAGGTCAATTCCGTCGGCGATCCGAGTGGCAGCTGCAAGGAAAGTTTCCATAAAGGACCTGAAGTCGTGCTTCTTGGTATTGGCCACCCGAAGGGCCGCCAGCTTCTCTTCTCGTGCATCCTTACAGTGGACTCGGGCAAGACACAGAGCAACATCTGCACCACACCGAGCCGAGGACTTCTTCCATTCCTGCACTCGACCGGGGATCGTGTTCAACCGGGCCATCAACGATTCAAGGTCATTCTGAAGTGTCTCCTCAGGCCAAAACGTCGAGTCGATGCGAGATGTGGCGGCCTTCAGCCTTGCGAGATAGTCCACGACAGCTGCAACACGGGACTCCAGTCGGAGAACATCCATGGCAACTTCATCGTTCACCGGAGAATTGACGGGGTCGAGGTTTGGCTCCAGCCGGCTAGTTTCTTCTTCAAAGTTTTGACAAAATTATGCAAGGGTGATCACTAAGTCAAGGAGATGGTCGAATGGAAAAATCACAATTGGAAATGCCTGCCAAGCATAGAGGTTTACCTTCAAGCATAAGAAACAACTTCTTGGCAAATCCACTCAGGAAGGCCTCCAGGTCAGTTTTCTTCCCAGTCAATTTGGCGACTTGGTCGGTCAGGGCAGCTTTATCAGTTTTCAGTCGACTGACCTCCTTGTTGGCAATCCCAAGAGCAGCTTTCAGATTGGTATTGTCTTGTTCGAGCTTGGCGACTGAAGCTAACTTCTCGTCAGCAAGCTTGATCTTCTCAGCTAGCTCAAGGTCTTTCTTCTGTTGGGCCTCCCTTACCTTACCTGCAAGTTACAGCAAGATCAGATTTTGAAACAAGCAAGGGGAAAAGCAGTCGTCAGGGTCTCACCAAACATACCTTCGGTCTCCTCCTTTGCCTTTGTCAGCTTCTCCTGAACCAGCTTCAAGCTCAGCTCGACTTGAGTATGCTTGTGTTCCAGCTCTGAGTAGCGAGCCACAAGATCACAAGAGTTCTGCGAAGAACCAATCGACTAAATGTCAAATATAATTCACTTCCGAGTGAAAAAGGAAAAAAACTCACGTTTCTAAGACTACAGCCGAATACAAGCATTCGACCGTAGTCTCGGGGACTACACCCAGTGGGTGCACTCAGCGTGCCCCCACTAATCCTGTTGAAGACAAAGTCGACCAGTCGACCTCAAAAAAAAAAGATGTATTCTCTAAGACTGTGATCAACTGCAAGCAGTCGACCACAGTCTCGGGGACTACACCCAGTGGGTGCACTCAGCGTGCCCCCACCGGTTTGTGAAATCCAGTCGACATAGTCGACTGACAGAAAAATTGACATCATAAAGCCTAAGGCCGACTGCCAGCAGTCGACCTTAGCCTTGGGGACTACACCCAGCGGGTGCACTCAGCGTGCCCCCGCTAACACGGAGCTCAATCGACAACACCCAGTGGGTGACTACTATAAATTCCGGAAAGGAAAAGTTTTTGGCAGCATATCCAACAGAACAAACGGTGGTCGACTGACCTAAACATTGCTTTGGAGGGCAGAACTGGCGTCATAAGCTGCCTGGCTCGCGTCCCGGATGGTCTTCAGCTGCTCCATCATGAGTCCCGCCTGGCGTATCGCCTCCTTCGCTGTGCCAGCTTGGTCCTTTGGGACGTGGTGCGTCGTGAAGAGGGAGGGCTGCTGAGCACTCGTCAGTGGATTTGCGAAGGACACCGTGTGTCGAGTGGTGTTCTCTTCCTCCACAGTTAGAATCTCAGGCGCCGTCACATCCTGAGGCACCTTACTGGCGGACGCTCTCCGACTCCTCCTGCGCTTCAGCGGCTCTTCATCCTCATCATCATCAGGAAGATTGATAACAGTATTGGGTGGAGCTGCGGAGAAGAATCAGGATCAGAGATCGCGAGTCAGTCGACTAAGAACGGCGTTAAGAATACAGTACCTGGGTTCGAAGTTGCTGCGTCCTCCATCTCGTGGTCATCGGCCCGGGCCGAGGTTTCAGAAGTAGCAGCACTGCAGCTCCAAAGGATCAGTCGACTAACTTCAGCGTCGACCAGAGACAGAGTTCACACAAAATAAGAAAATATGAGCAGCACGGTTACCCTGATATGGTGGGGATGGACACCTTCATCTTCGGCAGGAGCTTGATCGGCTTCGACGAGGCCGCCCTGGGCTGCTTCGGCGCCTTTTCAGTCGGCACCGGAGAGGTGGTCCGAGGGCGCTTGGTCGACTGAGTGGCAGTCGCAACCCCCTTACCACGTTCGGTCGAAGGGTCGTGGACAAGCTTCGACCGCCTTTCGGAGCGCGGTGGTACGACCTCCTCCTCCTCTTCTTCCTCGTCCTCGACGTCATCTTCATCACCGTCATCATCATCATCGTCATCATCATCCTCTGCAACATCCGAGTCCCATTCCTCCTCTTCCTGACTCTCGCCCCCGCTCGCCTCGCCCTCCTCAGTCGAAGCTTGTGCCCCATTGGGCATCGAGTACAGCTCGGTGAGGGCCTAGCAGATGTCCAGACAAGGATCAGTCGGTCAGTCGGCAAGGTAAACAGAAATGAATGCGACAAGAGCGCAGTGGAGAGCAGGGCAAGTGTACCTTGTTTGGGTCGCTGTTGTGGTCGAGTGGAGGAATCCTTCTGGCTCCGCGTGGGTTATCCTTGTTTCTAGTAACGGCTGCCATCCATCTTTCCAGAGTGACGTCGTCGACTGCTTCTGGATGGACTCTAGTCTCGTCTTCGGTCCCACAGTACAACCACATGCAGTGGCTCCGGAACTGAAGGGGCTGGATGCGACGCCTGAGGAAGACCTCCAGGAGGTCCATGCCCGTCACTCCCTCCCGAACCAACTGCACCACGCGCTCCATCAACATCTTCACGTCAGCTTTCTCTTCCGGAATCAGCTTCAGAGGGGAGGGCTTGTTCACTCGGTCCATGGTAAACGGAGGGAGTCCACTCGACAGCCCTGGCGTCGACTGGGCCTGGCAGTAGAACCAAGTCGACTGCCAGCCTCTGACGGACTCGGGAAAAGTCATGGGCGGGAAGGTGCTCTTATTCCTCACCTGGATCCCCAGACCCCCACACATTTGGGCGACTCGGGTTCTCTCATCACCTGGGCTCGCCTTCTTCACGGTCTGAGAGCGACACGTGAATATATGTTTGAACAAACCCCAGTGCGGTCGACAGCCCAAGAAACCCTCACACATGGACACGAATGCAGCAAGATAGGCAATGGAGTTTGGGGTAAAGTGGTGAAGCTGCGCTCTGAAGAAATTCAAGAAGCCACGGAAGAAAACACTCGGCGGCAAGGAAAACCCACGATCAACGTGGGTGGCCAAAAGCACCCACTCACCCTCTTCTGGCTGAGGCTGCCACTCCTTCCCCGGAAGCCTCGCAGCTCCGTGAGGGATCAAGCCCTCGTTGGCCATGTCGAGGAGGTCATTCTCTGTGATGGTCGACTGGATCCAGTCTCCTTGGACCCAGCCCTTCGGCAGGCGGGATCTGGACGAGGACCCTCCGCGGCTGGTGGATCTCCCCTTCGCCTTCTCCGACGCCGACGCCTTCTTTGCGCGCTCCAGCGCCGCCGTCTTCTCCTTGGCCATGGTCGCCGGCGAGATGCGCGAAGGGAAGTGGTGCGGGGGCGAGAGCGAGCACGCTGGGCAGGGAAGAAA
Source organism: Triticum aestivum (assembly GCF_018294505.1). NCBI lineage: Eukaryota > Viridiplantae > Streptophyta > Magnoliopsida > Poales > Poaceae > Triticum > Triticum aestivum. Next base: position 286,087,858 of record NC_057795.1, on the reverse strand, counting down.
GAAGCAGAGAGAGGGAGAGAATGCTGAGGCACAGCACAGAAATCCTCGCCGGGCATATTTATAAGGTCCCTTCCGAGTGGATGACAGGTGGGCTCGTCGATCTAATCATATCTGGGAGCAGTTATGCAGACGGGATACGTGGCGAAAAAGGCGGCGCGGAGATCGAGGCGTCTATGCCCCGTCCCATCCGAACGCCGCGGTCCGCCCCGCTTCGCGCGCGTCCCCAAATTTTGCATCCCGCGGAATCCGCGAACAACAAATCAGTCTGTCAGACGCGGTGTTTCCGGCGATCCGTCGCTCGGAGATCGTCGAAGCCCGAAAGATCACTCGACACAAAAATAGAATGGATCGAGTCGACTGAAGGCAAATTACTCCCTGTCAACGAAGAGATTCTTTGGTCCAGGACAACGCATGACCAGGGCACAAAGGTTAATCGGAAACGACATCAACTCCTTCCTCACTCGAAGCCTCAATCCATTCGGGGGCTAATGATGGGGTTATGTACCTAGGGTAGGGTCATAGACCTGATCTAAGTACCTTACCCAAGGACACCCTTAGAAGAAGTCGCCTTCCAGTCGACCAACGAGAGTCACACTCGACTGACTTGAAGGACTCGACCACGAAGACTCACTCGACCACCAGAAGGTCAAGAGGCACTCTGCACTGCAACGGCCTGTAATCAAGTAGACTTTATGATAGTAAAGGCACTTTATGTGGGGCGTTACCAGTAACGCCCCAGACTTAACTCACCTTAAACCCTCTCCTACGTGGGATGGCTGGGGTCCTGGCGCACTCTATATAAGCCACCCCCTCCACAGGCAGAAGGGTTCGGCACCTTGTAACTCATATACTCATAATCCACTCGACCGCCTCCGGGCTCCGAGACGTAGGGCTGTTACTTCCTCCGAGAAGGGCCTAAACTCGTACATCCCTTGTGCTTACAACCTCTCCATAGCTAGGACCTTGCCTCTCAATACCTACCCCCCACTCTACTGTCAGGCTTAGAACCACGACAATGACTTGCTGGAGTATGCGCTATTCGTTGGCTGGTGTGTGCATGGAAGGTTCCCGTGCCCCACATGCAAGGGAGCTCTTGAGTTTCGTTGGCTTCAGGCCGGTCGCAAGTTTTCTTGCTTCGACATGCATAGACAGTTCCTGGATCCTTGCCATAAGTTCAGGAAAGACAAGAAGAACTTCATCAGAGGTAGAGTTGTAAAAAACTCTGCACCACCTGCGTTGACAGGCCAACAGACCCTGGATCAGTTAAACGCTCTCGAGCCAGATCCAGAGCGTCCAGGGTACTTCAAGGGGTATAATTCTAAGCATGCCTGGACTCACAAAACATGCTTATGGGATCTGCCTTACTTCAAAGACCTCCTTTGCCCACACAACATCGACGTGATGCACACTGAGAAGAATATCACCGAGGCACTTTTTGGTACATTGTTCGGCATAGATGGGAAGTCAAAGGATAATACTAAGGCTAGAGTCGATCTAGAGGTGCTATGTGATAGGCCGCTACAAAACATGAAAGAACCGAAAGGAAAGCAGAACTGGACGAAGCCAAAGGCATGGTTCAATCTTGGAAGGCCAGCTATGAGGGAAATTATCTTGTGGGTGAAAATGCAGTTGATGTTCCCCGATGGGTATGCAGTGAATCTAAAGAGGGGAGCGAGTCTTGATAAATTGAAGATATTTGGTCTCAAGAGTCATGATTGGCACATATGGATTGAGCGGGTAATGTCGGTGATGTTGCGTGGCTTCATCCCTGAGGATGAATGGCTAGTACTGGCAGAACTCAGCTATTTCTTCCGTGTTCTTGGTGCAAAAGAACTATCGCCTGGCGTGCTAGAAGAAATGGAAGAGTTGGCGCCAGAGTTGATCTGCAAGTTAGAGAAGATCTTTCCACCGGGCTTCTTTAATCCAATGCAGCATTTGATTTTGCATCTCCCGACCAAGGCAAGATTGGGGGGGCGTGCAAAATCGTTGGTGCTACCCAACTGAGAGGATGCAGAAGACGCTTCGAGAAAAATGTAAAAATAAACGTAGAATTGAAGCATCGATGGCTGAGGCATTCATCACTGAGGAGGCGGCAAACTTCATGACAGCACACTATGAAGCCAAAAATCATCATTTGCCTAATCCGAAGCCTCGGTACAATGCTGACGAGCCTAAAAAGGGTGGATCCAACCACAGCCTATTCAAAGGGAATCTCGCACCAGCCAGTGTTTCAAATCCAGTATCTTTGGATAACGAAGAATGGTGGACCATTTCATTGTATATCTTCAACAACCTGATAGAAGTGCGGCCGTACATCGAGTAAGTTCTCGGTACATTGTTTCGCAACTTCTATTTCCTTTGAACTGCTCTTATTCCTGGATATTTCATACAGTTAATACGTCGCCCTATTCTTGTATGGAGCAGTGATCCAAAAGGATTCCGTCGAAGAGTATGAGCTTCTCGCAAAGCAAGGAGGCGGCTATCCCGGTTTCATCTCTTGGTTCAAACAAACGGTAATTTCTATTAGACAATTTCATTTCATTCGCTAATTTGTGCGTAATGCAACAATCCTTTCATATTAAACTTGTAGGCTAATTCAGAGTCTATGGACGCCGAATTGAGACAAGTCGCTAATGGTTTTGACTATAAGGTCCGTTCATTTGACAAATACGACATCAACGGGTATCGCTTTCGTACCTATGGCAAAGAGCTATCTATGGCCGACCGAAAGTCTACAAATTGTTGTGTATCTGCTATCGGCGAAGGAGGTACGGAGTATTATGGGAGAGTTGAAGCAATTTATGAACTTCTATTCTATGGTGAAAACCCACCGAATGTCGTAGTCTTCAAATGTTATTGGTTTCAGCCGAAGGAGACTAGAAGGACTCATGAACATATAGGGCTAGTTGAAATCAACCAAAGCACCCATTTAGATGTTCCTGATGTCTATATTACGGCTCAACAGGCGACCCAAGTATTCTATCTACCGTGGGCCTGCCAAACTAATCCAAATCTGAAAGGTTGGGATGTCGTTTATGAAGTGCCGCCACGTGCTAGACTATCTCCCCCAAAGGAAGAGGATTATGAACCTCACATTAACCCAGACACATATGAAGGAGAATTCTTCCAAGAGACACGTCTTTCCAAAAAGCGTTTCAAGAACCGCTATACTTCACCCCAAAACATTGAAGTAGACAGCGACAGTGAATCCCACATCACCCCAGAGGAGGAACAAGAAGAGCCGGAACAAGAAGAGGTTACTGCTGCGGATGACCTGTCAATGCTTGACCGATTACGTAAAGGTGGCCTTCCACATGTTGATGCCACTGAACCCTATGAGCCCGTCATTGATTATAGTGATGATGATGATTATGCATTTATTGATGATACTGATCGAGATTATTAGTAGTGTCAGGTATTCAATTTTTTATGTTGTACTTGATGATGATACACTTAAGTGATATACATATTATTATTCATGTCGGTATTTTTTTTATGTTGTACTAATTTCGTTTACTCTTTGTCATGGCAGGTGTTGAAAGATGGAAGGGGAGCCGACTGAGGCCAAGGACAAACGTGCCCAAATTGAAGGTGTGCCACACCATCAAGGTAGCTCCAGCTTATATCAGTTCGGGCGGAATTGGGTATGTGGTTTGCTTCATGATTAATGCAATTCATTCATCATGCTAGCTTGAGCCCTTTAATTACTAATTTACTTTGTTTCTCTCTTTCAGGCATGCTACAATAAGACGGATAAGGTGCCAGAGGGGTACGACCTGTATGCCATGGCCCACACTGCCTCTTACAAGCAAGTCAAGGGGAAGGCAAGGAAAGGGGAGGAGTTTAACCCAAGCCAGATTCCCATTGATCCAGAGCAGGTGATGATATCTGGTGGCGGGAGGTCCCGTGGCTCCATAGCCATTGATCCAGAGATTGCTCCTGAGACCACGGTGAGTTTAATTTGAATGGACGTTACTTGCTAGTCTTAACATTTGAGTGTCATCATGCTAACGAAACATTGGAAATGATCTTTGGTGCAGCGTAACTCCAGACAAGCATCACACGATCCTTCTCCAGCTACTGGCACGAGCCAGCCCGCTCCAACACCTCCATGATCAAGGTAAGTTTCTCTAGTTTTTGCTTAACAAATGCATAAAGACCTAGACTTAGCTTTATTTCCTCCAATATGCTTACCTTAATGACCTAGAGTTAGCTTCTTTTCCTCCAAAATGACTTAATAAGCTTACTGACCTCCAAAACCAGCCATTTTACCTAAGTTAGCTCTAAAACGATCTATACTTAGCTTTGTTTCCTCCAAAATGACCTAAGTTAGTTATAATATGCTTAGTTAACTAGGTTTGCCCAATAATGACATGTACTTAGCTTACTTATGTAAAAAACGGCATAATTAGCTTAGTTAGCTCATAAACGATCCATTTTACCTAAGTTAGCTCTAAAATGACCCATTTTACCTTAGTTAGCTCATAAATGATCCATTTTACCCAAGTTAGCTTTAAAATGACCCATTTTACATAGATTATCTCCAAAATGATCTATTTTACCTAGATTATCTCCAAAATGATCCATTTTACCTACATTAGCTCTAAAATGACCCATTTTACCTACGTTAGCTCCAAAATAACCCATTTTACCTATGTTAGCTCCAAAATGACCCATTTTACCTACGTTAGCTCCAAAATGACCCATCTTACCTACGTTAGCTCTAAAATGACCCATTTTACCCGTGGTAGCTCCAAAAAGACCCATTTTACCTACGTTAGCTCCAAAATGACCCATTTTACCTACGTTAGCTCCAAAATGACCCATCTTACCTACGTTAGCTCTAAAATGATGCATTTTACCTAATTTAGCTCAAAAACGATCCATTTCACCTAAGTTACCTCACAAACGATGGTGTGCTTCTTCTTCTAGTCTTCTTCTTCTAGTCACCTTTTCCTAACTTTCTTATTTGCCATTTTGCAGATTTCATTCACTTCTCGGAAGCTAGCTTGCTATGATGGAGTGCTTGTTCTTTATTTCATTCTCTTCTAGTATTCTTCTAGCTTGCTACGATGGAACTTGCTATCTTGATGAAACTTTGCATTGTAATATGTATGTGCAACTTCCTAATGGTTGCAACTTATGTGTATGTGCAACTTGCTATGTATGAATGGATGGAACTATATATGTATGTACGATGAAACTTATGTGCTGGATATGTCATATGTTTGCTGTTAAATAGCCCTATGAAATATATCTATATATGTCATATATATGCTGTGAAATTGTTGGATTTAAAAAAAACAGAAAAAAGAGCCAATATGCAGGCTCTTTGCCGTCCGCCACCGACGGCAACGGGCTCTTTGCCAACAGCCGTGGATGGCAAATAAGACACGTGGCAGCCAACTGTGCTTCCTGGGAACTGACCCATTTGGTCAGTTTGCTATCAGCGGACGGCAAAGGCCTGCCGTGTAGTGACGTCTAGCTGACATCATATGGCGGACGGCAAAGGCAGGACAAATTTTGCCGTCAGCGGCCGACGGCAAAGTCCTGCCGTTAGCCACCTAACGGACTAACAACGAAATTTTTGCCGTCTGTGTTCTTTGCCGTCTGCTGCTGATGGCAAAGGCCCCTTTGCTGTCAGCCACCAAAAGCAGACAACAAAGTAGCTCTTTACCGGACCTTTCTTTGCCGTCCACTTTTGCCGTTCGTGGCGGACGGCAAAGTAGCTAATTCCTGTAGTGTGAGATCCAAAAAGAGAGAAGAAGCCATCTAGCTAATAACTATGGACCCGAAGGTCTGTGGTAAACTACTCACAACTCATGGGAGGGGCTATGTTGTTGATGTAGAAGCCCTCCATGGTCGATTCCCCCTCGGGCGGAGCGCCGGCGAAGGCTCCAAGATGGGATCTCACGGATACAAAAGGTTATGGTGGTGGAAATAGTTTTTCGTTGGCTCCCTGGATGTTCTCGGGGTACGTGGGTATATATAAGAGGAAGAAGTCGGTCGGTGGCCGCCCGAGGGGCCCACGAGATAGGGGGCGCGCCCTGTAGGGGTGGGCGCGCCCTCCACCCTCGTGGCCGCCTTGACTGCTTCTTGACTTGCACTCCAAGTCCTCTATATCACGTTCGTTCCAAAAATCACGCTCCCGAAGGTTTCATTCCATTTGGACTCCATTTGATATTCCTTTTCTTCGAAATACTGAAATAGGCAAAAAAAACAGCAATACGGGTTGGGCCTCCAGTTAGTAGGTTAGTCCCAAAAATGATATAAATGTGTAAAGTAAAGCCCATAAACATCCAAACGGGTAATATAATAGCATGGAACAATCAAAACTTATAGATACGTTGGAGATGTATCAAGCATCCCCAAGCTTAATTCCTGTAGTGAGTAGGTAATGATAAAAATAGAATTTTTGATGTGGAATGCTACCTAGCATAATCTTTAATGTAATTTTCTTTATTGTGGCATGAATGTTCAGATCCAAATGATTCAAAATAAAAGTTCATATTGACATAATAAATAGTAATACTTCAAGCATACTAACAAAGCAATCATGTCTTCTCAAAATAACATGGCTAAAGAAAGTTCATCCCTACAAAATCATATAGTTTGGTCATGCTCCATTTTCGTCACACAAGAATGCTCTCATCTTGCACACCCCTGATGACAAGCCAAGCAATTGTTTCATACTTAGCAATCTCAAAAAAAATTCAACTTTCACGCAATACATGAGCGTGAGCCATGGATATAGCACTATGGGTGGAATAGAATATGATGATGGAGGTTGTGTGGAGAAGACAAAAAAGGAAGAAAGTCTCATGTTAACGAGGCTAATCAATGGGCTATGGAGATGCCCATCAATTGATGTCAACATGAGGAGTAGGAATTGCCATGCAACGGATGCACTAGAGCTATAAATGTATGAAAGCTCAACAAAAGAAACTAGTGGGTGTGCATCCAACTTGCTTGCTCACGAAGACCTAGGGCATTTTGAGGAAGCCCATCGTTGGAATATACAAGACAAGTTCTATAATGAAATTTTCCACTAGTATATGAAAGTGACAACAAATGAGACTCTCTATATGAAGAACATGGTGGCTACTTTGAAGCACAAGTGCGGAAAAAGATAGTAGCATTGTCCCCCCTTTTTGGGCCTTTTTTTATTTGGCCTTTCTATTTTTTTATTTGGTCTTTTAAGGGAAAATGCTCTAATAATGATGATCATCACACTTCTATTTATTTACAACTCATGAGTTACAACTCAAAACTAGAACAAGATATGACTCTATATGAATGCCTCAGGCGGTGTACCGGGATGGGCAATGAATCAAGAGTGAGATGTATGAAAAATCATGAAAGTGGTCTTGCCACAATACGATGTCAACTACATGATCATGCAATGGCAATATGACAATGATGATGCGTGTCATGATGATAACGGAATGGTGGAAAGTTGCATGGCAATATATCTCGGAATGGCTATGGAAATGCCATAATAGGTAGGTATGGTGGCTGTTTTGAGGAAGATATAAGGAGGTTTATGTGTGATAGAGCGTATCATATCACGGGGTTTGGATGCACGGCGAAGTTTGCACCAACTCTCAAGGTGAGAAAGGGCAATGCACGGTACCGAAGAGGCTAGCAATGATGGAAAGGTAAGAGTGTGTATAATCCATGGACTCAACATTAGTCATAAAGAACTCATATACTTATTGCAAAAATCTACAAGTCATAAAAAACCAAGAGCTACGCGCATGCTCCTAGGGGATAGATTGGTAGGAAAATACCATCGCTTGTCCCCGACCGCCACTCATAAGGATGACAATCTAAGAACACCTCATGTTTCAAATTTGTTACATAACGGTTACCATACGTGCATGCTACGGGACTTGCCAACTTCAACACAAGTATTCTTTAAATTCACAATCACCGAACTAGCATGACTCTAATATCACCATCTCTATATCTCAAAATAATTATTAAGCATCAAATTGATCATAGCATCCAATTCACTTCCTAGGATAGTTTTTATTATACCCAACTTGGATGCCCATCATTCTAGGACCAATTTTATAACCATAGCAAATACCATGCTGTTCTAAAGACTCTCAAAATAATATAAGTGAAGCATGAGAGATTAACAATTTCTACAAATTTAAACCACCGCCATGCTCTAAAAGATATAAGTGAAGCACTAGAGCAAAATTATCTAGCTCAAAAGATATAAGTGAAGCACATAGAGTATTCTAATAAATTTCAAACCATGTGGATTTCTCCCAAAAGGTGTGTACAGCAAGGATGATTGTGGAAAACTAAAAATAAAAACTAATATCATACAAGACGTCTAAGCAAAACACATATCATGTGGCGAATAAAAATATAGCTCCAAGTAAAGTTACCGATAGACGAAGACGAAAGAGGGGATGCCTTCCGGGGCATCCCCAAGCTTAGGCTTTTGGCTATACTTGAATATCTTGGGTGCCATGGGCATCCCCAAGCTTAGGCTCTTGCCACTCCTTATTCCATAGTCCATCAAATCTTTACCCAAAACTTGAAAACTTCACAACACAAAACTCAACAGGAAATCTCATAAGCTCCGTTAGTGCAAGAAAGAAAAACCACCACATAAGGTACTGTAATGAACTCATTATTTATTTATATTGTGTTAAACCTACTGTATTCCAACTTCTATATGGTTCATACCCCCCGATACTAGCCATAGATGCATCAAAATAAGCAAACAACACACGAAAAACAGAATCTGTCAAAAACAGAACAGTCTGTAGCAATCTGTAACTTTCGACTACTTATGGAACTCTAAAAATCCTACCAAACTAGGAAGTCCTGGGAAATTTGTCTATTGATCTACAGCAAAAAGAATCAATGCAAAAACACGTTTCTGTGAATTACTAAAAATATTTTCGTGCGCGTAAAAGTTTCTGTTTTTCAGCAGAATCAAATTAACTATCACCGTAGGTTATCCTATAAGTTCTACTTAGCACAAATACTAATTAAAACATGAAAACACATCTAAACAGAAGCTAGATGAAATATTTATTACTAAACAAAGCAAAAAGCAAGAAACAAAAATAAAATTGGGTTGCCTCCTAACTAGCGCTATTGTTTAACGCCCCTAGCTAGGCATAAAAGTGAGGATAGATCTACGTAGTGCCATCTTTAGCATTCAATTCATAAGTAGCTCGCATGATAGATTCATAAGGTAATTTAACTTTCTTTCTTGGAAAGTGTTCCATGCCTTTCCTTAATGGAAATTGGAATCTAATATTCCCTTCCTTCATATCAATAATTGCACCAATTGTTCTAAGGAAAGGTCTACCAAGAATAATAGGACATGAAAGATTGCAATCTATATCAAGAACGATAAAATCTACGGTCACATAATTCCTATTTGCAAAATGAGAACATCATTTATCCTTCCCATAGGTTTCTTAATGGTAGAATCCGCAAGGTGCAAGTTTAAAGAGCAATCATCAAAATCATAGAAACCTAGCACATCACATGAAGTTTTCGGAATCGTGGAAACACTAGCACCCAAATCACACAAGGCATATCACTCATGATCTTTAATTTTAATTTTATAGTAGGTTCCCACTCATCATAAAGTTTTCTAGGTATAGAAACTTCCAATTCAAGTTTTTCCTCATAAGATTGAATGAAGGCATCAACAATATGTTTGGTAAAGCTTTATTTTGACTATAAGCATGAGGAGAATTCAACACGGATTGCAACAAGGAAATACAATCTATTAAAGAACAATTATCATAATTCAATTCCTTGAAATCCATAATAGTGGGTTTAATGCTATTTAAAGTCTTGACCTCTCCAATCCCACTTTTACCAAATTTAGCATCAAGATCTAAAAACTCCAAATTATTGGGACGCCTTTTAACTAAAGTTGACTCATCTCCAGTCCCATCATTATCAAGATTCATATTGCCAAACAAGGATTAATAGGGGATAAATCAATAACTTTTAAGATCTTCATCATTATTTTCACAGGAGACTAGAAGAACACGCTTTACAAAGCAATCTTTCTTAGCACGCAATCTAGCGGTTCTTTCTTTGCACTCATCAATGGAAATTCTCATGGATTTGAGAGACTCATTGATATCATGCTTAGGTGGAATAGATCTAAGTTTCAAAGAATCAACATCAAGCGAAAGTCTATCAACGTTCCTAGCCAATTCATCAACTTTAAGCATTTTTCTTCAGGCAAAGCATTAAAATTCTTTTGAGAGATCATAAATTCATTAATGTTATTCTCAAAATCAGAGGGCATCTTATTAAAATTTCCATAAGAGTTGTTGTAGGAATTACCATAATTATTAGAGGAATTGCTAGGAAAAGGTCTAGGATTAAAGTTTCCTCTATAAGCATTCTTAGCAAAATTATTCCTACCAACAAAATTCACATCCATACATTCATTATTATTCTCAATCGAAGTAGACAAAGGCATATCATTAGGATCAATAGGAGCACTCTTAGTAGCAAACAATTTCATAAGTTCATCCATCTTTCCACTCAAAACATTAATTTCTTCTATAGCATGCACTTTTTACTAGTAGATCTTTCGGTATGCCATTGAGAATAATTAGCCATATGTTATCAAGGAGTTTAGTAGCTTCTCCTAAGGTGATTTCCATAAAGTGCCTCCCGCGGCCGAATCTAAAAGATTTCTAGAAGCAAAATTCAATCCGGCATAAAAATTTTGTATGATCATCCATAAGTTCAAACCATGAGTAGGGCAATTGCGAATCATTAATTTCATTCTTTCCCAAGATTGGGCAACATGCTCATGATCAAGTTGTTTAAAATTCATAATATCGTTCCTAAGAGAGATGATCTTAGTGGGAGGAAAATACTTAGAGATAAAAGCATCTTTGCACTTATTCCATGAATCAATGCTATTCTTAGGCAAAGACTAAAACCAAGTTTTAGCACGATCTCTAAGTGAAAACGGAAATAACTTCAATTTAACAATATCAATATCCATATCTTTCTTCTTTTGCATATCACACAAATCAATAAAGTTCTTTAGATGGGTAGCGGTCACCCCGGGCATAAAAACCGAAGACCAAAAACCGAACCCGAAAAGACCGAGACCGAACCCGAAAAGACCGAACTAAAAAAGACCGAATATAAAACGGTCTGCATAGATAGAAGACCGAAATACTTATGGTCTGTTCGGTCCTGCTATGTTCCAGACCGAATAGCCCGTATAGACCGAATTAATAATAAAAGCCCACATGAAGAATTTAGCAAAGGCCCATCCGGCCAGCCCAAGTCACGAGCGAGATACACAGACCGCACGTCCTCAGCCTCACCTCACGATTCACAGCAACCAGCAGCCGCTCCTCTTTTCTCTCCCATGCGACGAACCCTAGACGCCGCCCACCGCTGAGGCCCGATGCCTCAACCCCCGCGAGCCATCAGCCCATGACCGCCGCACCCAGGCACGCCGCGCGCCCCTACCGGCGCCTGGAGCCACGCCTAGGACTGGTGAGGCGCTGTCGACCACCATCAAGCCGCCAACCGCCGTGCCCCGTCCGTCGCGCCGCGCTGCCAACCTCGACCCTCCCCCATCGCTTCACCGCTCTTGACGCGGCCATCCATGCCGTGCTCCGCCTCGCAATTCGTCACCACCATCTAATCTGCAGTTTCTCACCACCTCGTCCTCTTCCACGTTGGTGGCCGGCTCGGTGCCTACTGTCCTCTTCCCATGCTTCACCTCACAACTGAAGGTAAGCCAGCTTCATCTCTGATCTCTCTATGTGCATCAAATTAATGATGAAAAGTTTGGTCAGAGAAGACAAAGAAGAAAGATAGAACAACGAGGATAGTGATGGTCAAGTTGTATAAGTGGCGTCATTGGGATTAAAATTCTGGAAAGAGGATGTTAAGTGTGCGGCCAGAAATCTGTATATATTGTATGGCTTGGTCATGGTTAACCTCATTTGTGATGTGTCATGTTCTGTGATGTTCAGATTTTGTTCGGATGTTCATTTCTGTGATGTACAAATTTTGTGATGTTCTGTGATGTCCAGATTTTGTGATGTCCAAATTTTGTGATGTTCCTGTTCTGTGATGTACAAATTTTGTGATGTTCATGTTCTGTGATGTCCAGATTACAAACAACTATTACTTGTCTGAATTTTTCTTATACACACGTGCACCTCTATATACACTTCTGTTGTCTTTGTACACATGCACCTCTATATATGCATACATCTCGGTAGTACATGCAGTTTGCATATGATACTTGAAGTAACATAAATCTAAGTTGTAGAAATTAAGTTGGTCTGTTTGGTCGGGACCGCAGACCGAATATTAAAGATCGAAGACCGAATAGTGATAAACCGAAAAGACCAAAATTATTTCGGTCTTCAATTATGGAAGATCGAATTTTTGAAAGACCAAAAAGACCGGACCGAACAAACCGAATAGATCGAACGCCCGGGCTGAGGTAGCGGCATCTTCACTAGGAAGGCCAGCGAATTGATCTTTCATAACAAGATTCAGCAAAGCAGTAATGATTTCACAAGACTCAACATCATTAAGAGGAGCAATCGGAGTACTAAGGAAATCATTATTATTGGTATTGGAGAAATCACACAATTTGGTATTATCTTGCACCATGGCGACAAGTAATCCAACACACAAGCAAACAGAAAAAGGCAAGCGAAAAAGAGAGGAGAAGATTGGGAAAGAGAGGGCAAATAAAATGGCAAGGGTGAAGTGGGGGAGAGGAAAACGAGAGGCAAATGGCAAATAATGTAAATGCGACGGAGATGAGTTTTGTGATGGGTACTTGGTATGTCTTGACTTGAGCGAAACCTCCCCAGGCAACGGCGCCAGAATCCTTCTTGCTACGTCTTGAGCTTGCGTTGGTTTTCCTTGAAGAGGAAAGGGTGATGCAACAATAGTAGCGTAAGTATTTTCCTCAGTTTTTGAGAACACAGGTATCAATCCAGTAGGAGGCTCCTCAAAAGTCCCACGCACCTACACAAACAAACAAAGAACTTGCAACCAATGCAATAAAGGGGTTGTCAATCCCTTCACGGCCACTTGCGAAAGTGAGATCTGATAGAGATACTATGATAAGATAAATATTTTTGGTATTTTATAATATAGATGGAAAAGTAAAGATGCAAATAAAAGTAGATTGAAAGCTTATATGATAAAAGATAGACTCGGGGCCATAGGTTTCACTAGTGGCTTCTCTCAACATAGCATAAGTATTACTGTGGGTGAACAAATTACTGTCGAGCAATTGATAGAAAAGCGAATAATTATGAGATTATCTAGGCATGATCATGTATATAGGCATCACGTCCGCGACAAGTAGACCGACTCCTGCCTGCATTTACTACTATTACTCCACACATCGACCGCTATCCAGCGTGCATCTAGAGTATTAAGATCATAAGAACAGAGTAATGCATTAAGAAAGATGACATGATGTAGAGGGATAAAACTCATGCAATATGATATAAACCCCATCTTTTTATCCTCGATGGCAAACAATACAATATGTGCCCTGCTGCCCCTACTGTCACTGGGAAAGGACACACAAGATTGAACCCAAAGCTAAGCACTTCTCCCATTGCAAGAAAGATCAATCTAGTAGGCCAAACCAAACTGATAATTCGAAGAGACTTGCAAAGATAACTCAATCATACATAAAAGAATTTAGAGGAGATTCAAATATTTCTCATAGAAGAACTTGATCATAAACCCACAATTCATCGGATCTCGACAAACACACCGCAAAAAGAGTTACATCGAATAGATCTCCAAGAAGATCGAGGAGAACATGGTACTGAGATCCAAAAAGAGAGAAGAAGCCATCTAGCTAATAACTATGGACCCGAAGGTCTGTGGTAAACTACTCACAACTCATCGGAGGGGCTATGGTGTTGATGTAGAAGCCCTCCATGGTCGATTCCCCCTCCAGCGGAGCGCTGGCAAAGGCTCAAGATGGGATCTCGCGGATACAGAAGGTTACGGTGGTGGAAATAGTTTTTCGTTGGCTCCCTGGATGTTCTCGGGGTACGTGGGTATATATAGGAGGAAGAAGTAGGTCGGTGGCCGCCCGAGGGGCCCACGAGATAGGGGGCGTGCCCTGTAGGGGTGGGCGCGCCCTCCACCCTCGTGGCTGCCTTGACTGCTTCTTGACTTGCACTCCAAGTCCTATGGATCACATTCGTTCCAAAAATCACGCTCCCGAAGGTTTCATTCCGTTTGGACTTCGTTTGATATTCCTTTTCTTCGAAATACTGAAATAGGCAAAAAAACAGCAATAACGGGTTGGGCCTCCAGTTAGTAGGTTAGTCCCAAAAATGATATAATGTGTAAAGTAAAGCCCATAAACATCCAAAACGGGTAATATAATAGCACGGAACAATCAAAAATTATAGATACCTTGGAGACGTATCACATGTACATCTAGTTCAAATTTGAATTACATACGGTCATTAAATGGCTAGGAAATCACTTAAATCTCTTTAAAAGGTCAAATGACCCCTGAAATTTTCCAAATTTTCACATGATAGTTAGTATCAGTGCACATTACAGGTAGAATTTTTTTGAATACCGTAAGAGGAAGCTATCCGCCGTTCGTCATCAAACATGCATTGTTCCCTCTCGGAACCACGAGCCCTCTAGTGAGTTGCTCCGGTTTGTGAGGGGTGTGTGTCCAAACTTTCGTCAAGCAAGTCAATTTATGTACCACATCATTTTGGTGGCATGACATTACATCAATCAAGGTTTCATGTTTTTTTGATTATTTTTTATTTTTTTGGAATAACAATGCCATGGCACTCCATGCATGTGTCTATGCCGTGAGACCAATATGTTTGAAAATATCTTCTAATTTACTGCCCATGGAATTAACTCGCACACAAGTACACAAATATAATTATTCAAACCGTTATGGTTAGCCGTTGCATGTATATCTAGTTCAAATTTGAATTATGGACGGTCATTAAATGGCTAGGAAATCACTTAAATCTATTTAAAAGCTCAAATGACCCGTGAAATTTTCCAAATTTTCACAAGACAGTTAGTATAAGTGCACATTACACGTAGAAAATTTTGAAGGCCGTAAGAGGAAGCTATCTGTCGTTCGTCAGGAAACATGCATTGTTCCCTCTCGGAACCACGAGCCTTCTAGTGAGTTGCTCTGGTTTGTGAGGGATGCGTGTCCAAACTTTCGTAAAACAGGCAATTTTTTGTACCACATCATCTTGGTGGTATGACATTACCTCAAGCAAGGTTTCGTGTTTTTAATTTTTTGGAATTTGAATGCCACGGCACTCCATGCTTAATTGTGTCATAGCCGTTAGACCAACATGTTTGAATTTTCCTTCCAATTAACTGCACGTGGAATTAAATCGCACACAAGTACACAAAATATGACTTTTCAAACTGTTTTGGTTAGCTGCTGCATGTACATGTAGTTCAAATCTTAAATTGCGGTCATTAAATGGCTATAAAATCACTTAAATGTCTTAAAAGGTCAAATGACCCCTGAAATTTTCCAAAATTTGACATGATAGTTGTATTAGTACTATAAATTTTCTCATACATTTAAAACACCATCCATTGCCACTTTACTCCAAATTCGTCTTTCACAGCTAATAAAAATATCTACAACATCACACACAGTTGTTTTGTAGGAATCTTTTGCGATAAAAAAATCTGGGTCTATTTAAGTCTTCCTCCTTAAGCTTTGATACATCTCCAACGTATCTACTTTTCCAAACACTTTTGCCCTTGTTTTGGACTCTAACTTGCATGATTTGAATGAAACTAACCCGGACTGATGTGTTTCAGTAGAACTGCCCTGGTGTGTTTATTGTGCAGAAAACAAAGTTCTCGGAATGACCTAAAATCCACGGAGATAACTTTTGGAAAATATAAAAAATACAGGCGAAAGAATCAAGGCCAGGGGGCCCACGCCCTGTCCACGAGGGTGGGGGCGCGCCCTTCCCCCTGGGCGTGCCCCCCTGTCTTGTGGGCCCCCTGATGCTCCACCGACCTCAACTCCAACTCTACATATTCCGTTTCACGGGAAAAATATCAGGGAGAAAGTTTCATCACGTTTTATGATATGGAGCCACTGCCAAGCCCTAATCTCTCTCGGGAGGGCTGATCCGGAGTCTGTTCGGGGCTCTGGAGAGGGGGATTCGTCGCCGTCGTCATCATCAACCATCCTCCATCACCAATTTCATGATGCTCACCGCCGTGCGTGAGTAATTCCATTGTAGGCTTGCTGGACGGTGATGGGTTGGATGAGATTTACCATGTAATCAAGTTAGTTTTGTTAGGGTTTGATCCCTAGTATCCACTATGTTCCGAGATTGATGTTGCTATGACTTTGCTATGCTTAATGCTTGTCACTAGGGCCCGAGTGCCATGATTTCAGATCTGAACCTATTGTGTTTTCATGAATATATGTGATTTCTTGATCCTATCTTGCAAGTCTATAGTCACCTATTATGTGTTATGATCCGACAACCCCGAAGTGACAATAATCGGGATACTTCTCGGTGATGACCGTAGTTTGAGGAGTTCATGTATTCACTATGTGTTAATGCTTTGGTCCGGTACTCTATTAAAAGGAGGCCTTAATATCCCTTAGTTTCCATAGGACCCCGCTGCCACGGGAGGGTAGGACAAAAGATGTCATGCAAGTTCTTTTCCATAAGCACGTATGACTATATTCGGAATACATGCCTACATTACATTGATGAACTGGAGCTAGTTCTGTGTCACCCTATGTTATAACTATTACATGAGGAATCGCATCCGACATAATTATCCATCACTGATCCAATGCCTACGAGCTTTTCACATATTGTGCTTTGCTTATTTACTTTTCCGTTGCTACTGTTACAATACTACAAAACTGCTATCTTTACTTTTGCCACTGTTACCATTACTATCATACTACTTTGCTACTAAATACTTTGCTGCAGATACTAAGTTATCCAGGTGTGGTTGAATTGACAACTCAACTGCTAATACTTGAGAATATTCTTTGGCTCCCCTTGTGTCGAATCAATAAATTTGGGTTGAATACTCTACCCTCGAAAACTGTTGCGATCCCCTATACTTGTGGGTTATCAAGACTATTTTCTGGCGCCGTTGCCGGGGAGCATAGCTCTATTCTTTGAGTCACTTGGGATTTATATCTGCTGATCACTATGAGGAACTTGAAAGACGAAAGAACTAAGATTTTTCCCTCAACTACGAGGGGAGGTAAGGAACTGCCATCTAGCTCTGCACTAGATTCTCCTTCTGTTTTGAGTAAGCTTGCGACACCTAAACCTGCTACTGCTATGAATTCTGATATGTCGCATGTTATTGATGATGCCACTTCTGCTATGCATGATACTTATGATGAAACTACTTCTATGCTTGATACTACTGTGCCATTAGGTGAATTTCTTGATGAACAATTTGCTAGGGTTAGAGAGAATGAAATTATTAAAGATGAAATCATTGATGATAGTGATGATGAAGGTTCTCCCCCTAAGTATGAATTGCATGTTGTTCCTGAGGGTTATGTTATGGATGAAGAAACTGCTAGAGATGTTTTTGCTTGCAATGATAGATCTGATCTTAAGAAATTACTAGCTAAACTTAAACAGAAAACTCTGAATGCTAGGATGAAATATGACCCTGCTTTTGCTACTTCACCTATCTTTGTTACTGATAAGGATTATGAAATCTCTATTGATCCTGAGATAATTACTTTGGTTGAATCTGATCCTTTTTATGGCTATGAATCTGAAACTGTTGTGGCACATCTTACCAAGTTAAATGATATAGCCACCCCGTTCACTAAAGATGAGAAGTCTCGCATTATTATATCCTTAAGATATTTCCATTCTCATTAAAGGGTGATGCTAAAACTTGGTTTAATTCTCTTGATCCTGGATGTGTGCGTAGTCCCGAGGATATGATTTATTACTTCTCTGCTAAATATCTCCCTGCTCATAAGAAACAAGTTCCCTTGCAGGAAATATATAATTTTGTGCAAATCAAAGAAGAGAGTCTCCCACAAGCTTGGGGGAGGCTTCTCCGATTACTTAATGCTTTGCCTGATCATCCTCTTAAGAAAAATGAAATACTTGATATCTTTTATAATGGACAAACCGATACTTCCAAGGACCACTTGGATAGTTGTGCTGGTTGTGTTTTCAAGGAAAGAACAGTCGACCAAGCTGAATTACTATTGAATAATATGTTGACTAATGAAAATAATTGGACTCTTCCTGAGCCAAATGGAGCCAACTCCTGAGCCTATTCCTAAACCAACTCCGAAGAAGAGGGGTGTTCTATTTCTCAGTCCTGAAGATATGCAAGAGGCAAAGAAATCAATGAAAGAAAAAGGTATTAAAGCTGAAGATGTTAAGAATTTACCTCCTATTGAAGAAATACATGGTCTTAATATACCGCCTGTTGAAGAAACACATTGTCTTGATAACCCGACACAGGTAGTAAAGGTAAATTCTCTCTATAGATATGATAAAGTTGAAATCCCGTCTACTAAATTTCATAGCCAATGTTTAGATGAATTTGATGACTTTATGGCTAGACAAGAAACTTTTAATGCTTATGTTGGTAGAGAATTAAAGAGTAATGCTGTTATGATAGGACGCTTGAGTGATTATATGGCTAGAGTTAAAGGTGAACTTAAACTCATTAGCAAATATGCTTCTATGGTTACCACTCAAGCTGAACAAGTACTTAAAGCTCAAAGTGATTTGCTCGATGAATTGAATAATAAACATGATTTTGCTGTTAGAGTGGCTACTAGAACTGGTAGAATGACTCAGGAACCTTTGTATCCTGAAGGCCACCCTAAGAGAATTGAGTAAGATTCTCAGAGAAATAATGTAGATGCACCTAGTTCTTCTAAAAAGAAGAAAAAGAAAAACGATAGGACTTTGCATGCTTCTAGTGAACCTGTTATAGACACACCTGAGAATCCCAATGATATCTCTATTTCTGATGTTGAAACACAATCAGGTGATGAACATGAACCTAGTGATAATGTTCATGTAGATGCTCAACCTAGCAATAATAATGATGTAGAGATTGAACCTGCTGTTGATCTTGATAACTCACAAACAAAGAATCAATGTTACGATAAGAGAGATTTTGTTGCTAGGAAGCACGGTAGAGAAAGAGAACCAAGGGTCTAGAAACCCATGCCTTCTCCTCCTAAACCATCCAAGACAAAGAATGATGAGGATTTTGAACGCTTTGCTAAAATGATTAGGCCTATCTTCTTACGTATGCGCTTAACTGATATGCATAAAGTAAACCCTTATGCTAAGTACATGAAGGATATCATTACAAATAAAAGAAAGATACCGAAAGCTGAAATTTCCACCATGCTTGCTAATTATACTTTTAAGGGTGGAATACCAAAGAAACTTGGAGATCCAGGAGTACCGACTATACCATGCTCCATTAAAAGAAATTATGTTAAAAATGCTTTATGTGATCTTGGAGCCGGTGTTAGTGTTATGCCCCTCTCTTTATATCGTAGACTCGAATTGAATAAGTTGACACCTACTTAAATATCTTTGCAAATGGCTGATAAATCAACTGCTATACAGGTCGGTATTTGTGAGGATGTGCCTGTTGTGGTTGCAAATGTCACTATCTTAACGGACTTTGTTATTCTTGATATTCCTGAGGACGATAGTATGTCGATTATCCTTGGTAGACCCTTTTTGAATACTGTAGGGGCTGTTATTGATTGTAACAAAGGCAATGTCACTTTTCATGTTAATGGTAATGAGCATACGGTACACTTTCCGAGGAAACAACCTCAAGTTCATAGCATCAATTCTATTGGAAAAGTTCCAACTATCATTATTGGAGGTTTTGAATTTCCTCTTCCCACTGTCAAGAAAAAGTACGATATTCTTATTGTTGGGGATGTGCATATCCCGGTTGAGGTAACCTAGTGTTATTCGAAATTTCTCCGGTTCCGTGTTATTCGGAATGAGTTTGTTAACAAGACTTGATCAACCTTGTTAGTGGATTCATTTTGATGATCATGAGATGGATGAAACTAGAAGGCAAAACCTTCTGTACCCTCTTTTTACTTTCTGTTATTTAGAATAAATAATGCAAAAATAGTATTATCTGTCTGTTTTCTGAATTATCAATGCAATAAAATATCCCAAAAATAAAAGTGCTCCAAAATGCCCTGCAAATTTAGTATGAATTTTTATGGAATATTTGAAGATTTTAGGCACTGAGAACACAGCGGGGGGGCAAGCACCTGGCCACGAGGGTGGAGGGCGCGCCCACTCCCCATGGGCGCGCCCCTGTCTCATGGGCCCACGGTGGCCCCCCTCCACTTATTCCTGCACCCACACACTCCATCTTCCTCCCAAAAAAATCCCCATCCAGCTCAAGCATGAGTTCTAGCTCATTTTGTTGCGATTTTCGATTTCCTTGCTCAAAGCTCCATTCACAAAACTGCTTTGGGAGATTGTTGCTTGGTATGTGACTCCTCCATTGGTCCAATTAGTTTTTGTTCTAGTGCTTTATTCATTGCAAATTTTTGCTGCATAGGTGACCCTGTTCTTGAGCTTGCATGTCAAATTTATTAGGTCCCAAGTAATTCTAATGCATGATATAGGCTCTAGGCACTTGTGAGAGTAGTTGCTATCAATCTTGTCTAGTTTGATTCACTTTTATTTTGAAATTACTAAAAATTTCAGAAATTTTTCAAAGGAAGAAATATGTCCAGGAGAATGTACCAAGGTGGTTCCTCAACAAAGAGAGGACCTAGGCGTGCTATGCATGAGCAAGACGATGAACCACCAAGGGAAGCTGAGGTGCGATCTTGTGAATGGCCGTCAAAAGAGTTTATGGCCAATGCAGGCATCAAGGATGAATTTGACGCATATGTGCGTAATGCCGATCTTGAGGACTTCATACAAGATAAGTGTCCTCAGTACTACCAATTGACTGATTCATTTGTGAGAAGATTTAAATATACATCTTCGCATAATTCTTAGAATGTCCTGTTTGATATTTATGATCAATCTTATACCATGGACTTAGAAGATTTCACAACTGTTTGCAAACTCCCACAATGGGGCAATGTTAATGAACCCCACAAATTTGAATATAAAGACTTTCTTGCTAGTATCACTGTGGGAGAATCTAGGGATATAGCACAAGCTACCATAGGGAGCATTCATTTTCCTGCTATACATTATTTTGCTCTCTTCATTGGTAGATGCATTAACGGTAAAGATGAAGCATGTCACATGTGTGTCCCTGATCTTTGTGTCCTCAAGAGTGCTGTATTAGGTAATAAAGATTACAACTTGGGGGCAATAGTCGCACGTAGGTTGTATAATATTGGTATATCTAGAGATTTATTTGGAGGAATTTATGCGACCCGTGTTGCTAATTATCTTGGTATATCTCCACGTGAGGGTGATATGGAGTTGCCTGCCGCTTATTTAGATTTTGACGCTATGGTCAGGCACCATTTTCTTGTGAGGAATGAACAATTCCTCCAGTATCGACTAATCTTTGACAGACGTCGCACTGTCCATGTTACTCTCCCTGCTCCTTCCCTTTTTGATTACCAAGCAAAACGAATATATGTTGTCACCAGGGAGGAGGCAGCCGAACACGAGAGGAGAGCGGAGGCAGCTCGCCCACATGCCGCAGCTCAGGAGGCATTGGCTTCTGCATCTCAGTACGACCCCGGTTATAACCTGGGATATCAGTCAGGCTATCCTTGGCATTAGACCAACTTAGGCCAAAAGCCTAAGCTTGGGGGAGTACATATTTCTCACCAACTTTACATTCATGTTCACACACTTCTAGTTGTCGGTGCTCATACTCTTTCATTGTATTATCGATGCTAGTTTAATTTTATTTTTCTAGCTTTCTTCTTGTGTGTTTGATAAACCTTAATAAAACCAAAAAAATTAGTTAGTTTAATTTCCATGCTTGTAGTAGTAATTAAAATGAAAACCCAAAAAGATTTCTAGTTCTTCTTTTACTTGTTGGGAGCTTTCCCGTGTAAATAGTTTTATTTCTTTTCTTTCCTTTGAGGGTCGAGAGGAGAAGACCATAATGAAAATGTTTAGTGGCTCTCATGTGCATGATTGTTGATTTAACTAGAGCCCATATTACTTTGTCTTCTCCCTTGAATTGAATGCTTGCAGATTCCATCTTAGTCCAATGCACGTGCACTATTATTATTATACACACCGTTTGGTCGTGCAAGTGAAAGGCAATAATAACGATATATGATGGACTGATCGAGATGAGAGAAGCTGGTATGAACACGAACTCTTTTGTTTTTGTAAATATGATGAGTTCATCGTTCCTGATTCAGCCTATTATAAATAAACATGTTTGCAATGACAATTAGAGATTATAGTTGCTTATGCCATTCTTGATTAGCTAGGGGCTTATAATGGTTTACCTTGCGTGCCAACATGCTATTAAAATGGTTGTGATGTGGTATGATAGGATGGTATCCTCCTTTGAATGATTTTGGTGACTTGACACATGGTCACGCATGTAGTTGAAACAAAATCAACATAGCCTTCATGATATTTATGTTCATGGTGGATTATATCCTACTCATGCTTTCACTCAGTGTTTATTAATTTTAATGCATGTTCATGACTGTTTTCGCTCTCTCAGTTGGTCGTTTCCCAGTCTTTTGCTAACCTTCACCTGTACTAAGCGGGAATACTGCTTGTGCATCCAAACTCCATAAACCCCAAAGTTATTCCATATGAGTCCACCATACCTTCCTATATGCGGTATTTACATGTCGTTCCAGGTAAATTTGTATGTGCCAAACTCCAAACCTTCAAATGAAATTCTGCTTTGTATGCTCGAGCAGCTCATGTTTCAACTAGGGTTGTTTGTATCTTCCATGCTAGGTGGGTTATTCTCAAGAGGAGTGGACTCCGCTCCTCATTCACGAGAAAATGGCTGGTAACCGGGATGTTGTTGGGGAACGTAGTAATTTCAAAAATTTCCTACGCACACGCAAGATCATGGTGATGGCATAGCAACAAGAGGGGAGAGTATTGTCCACGTACTATCGTAGACCGTAAGCAGAAGCGTTATGACAACGCGGTTGATGTAGTCGTACGTCTTCACGATCTGACCGATCCAAGTACCGAACGTACGGCACCTCCGAGTTCAGCACACGTTCAGCTCGATGATGATCCCCGGGCTCCGATCCAGCAAAGCTTCAGGGATGAGTTCCGTCAGCACGACGGCGTGGTGACGATGATGATGCTCTACCGGCGTAGGGCTTCGCCTAAACTCCGCGACGATATGACCGAGGTGGAATATGGTGGAGGGGGGCACCGCACACGGCTAAGGAACGATCTGTAGATCAACTTGTGTGTACTGGGGTGCCCCCCTGCCCCTATATATAAAGGAGCAAGGGAGGGGGAGGCCGGCCCTAGGAGGAGGGCGCGCCAAGGGGAGTCCTACTCCCACCGGGAGTAGGACTCCTTCTTTCCTAGTCCAACTAGAAGAAGGGGAGGAAAAGAGGGAAGTGGAGAAGGAAGGGAGAGAGGGACTGCGCCCCAAAACCCTTGTCCAATTCGGACTGGGCTTGGGAGGGGCGCGCGCCACCTCCTGGCTCCTTCCCACTAAAGCCCATTAAGGCCCAATACTCTTCCCCGTATTCCCGTAACTCCCCGGTACTCCCAAAATACCCGAATCACTCGGAACCTTTCCGAACTCCGAATATATTCGTCCAATATATCGATCTTTACGTCTCGACCATTTCGAGACTCCTCGTCATGTCCCCGATCTCATCCGGAACTCCGAACTCCTTCGGTACATCAAAACTCATAATAAAACTGTCATCAAAACCTTAAGCGTGCGGACCCTACGGGTTCGAGAACTATGTAGACATGACCTAGAACTATTCTCGATCAATAACCAATAGCGGAACCTGGATGCCCATATTGGCTCCTACATATTCTACGAAGATCTTTATCGGTCAAACCGCATAACAACATACGTTGTTCCCTTTGTCATCGGTATGTTACTTGCCCGAGATTCGATCATCGGTATCCAATACCTAGTTCAATCTCGTTACCGGCAAGTCTCTTTACTCGTTACGTAATGCATCATTCCGTAACTAACTCATTAGCTACATTGCTTGCAAGGCTTATAGTGATGTGCATTACCGAGAGGGCCCAGAGATACCTCTCCGACAATCGGAGTGACAAAACCTAATCTCGAAATACGCCAACCCAACATGTACCTTTGGAGACACATGTAGTACTCCTTTATAATCACCCAGTTACGTTGTGACATTTCGTAGCACCCAAAGTGTTCCTCCGGTAAACGGGAGTTGCATAATCTCATAGTTACAGGAACATGTATAAGTCATAAAGAAAGCAATAGCAACATACTAAACGATCAAGTGCTAGGCTAACGGAATGGGTCAAGTCAATCACATCATTCTCCTAATGATGTGACCCCGTTAATCAAATGACAACTCATGTCTATGGCTAGGAAACTTAACCATCTTTGATTCACGAGCTAGTCAAGTAGAGGCATACTAGTGACACTATATTTGTCTATGTATTCACACATGTATCAAGTTTCCGGTTAATACAATTCTAGCATGAATAATAAACATTTATCATGAAATAAGGAAATAAATAATAACTTTATTATTGCCTCTAGGGCATATTTCCTTTAGATGCCCAGTCCCATGATCAAAAAGATCAAAGCAAAACAAAAAAATTAAAACAAAACTCCCCCAAGACTGTTGTTGGTATGGACGGTACCCCGTTGTTTCGGATGGCCGTGGAGTGTGCTTGTTGGTGGTGAGGGAGTATAAACTTTACCATTCTGTTTGGGAACCGCCTATAATGTATGTAGCATGGAAGATATCGAGATCTCATACTTGTTGCGTTGATAGTGAAAGTATACCGCTCAAAATGTTGTTCATCTCTATTTTAAAATTGAGCTCTGGCACCTCTACAAATCCCTGCTTCCCTCTGTGAAGGGCCAATCTATTTACTTCTATGTCGAGTCATCACCCTCTTATTAAAAAGCACCTGCTGGAGAGCACACTGTCATTTGCATGCATTACTATTAGTTTATATTGGGTATGACTTGACTGGATCTCTTTTACCATGAATTACGATGTTTAGTCAGTCCTTGATCTTTAAAGGTGATCTGCATTTATGTTTTGTGGTATTAGAAAGGGCTAGCGAGATACCATCTTGTTATATCATATTATGATTGTTTTGATAAAGTGTTGTCATCCGAGTTTTATTATTATTGCTCGCTAGTTGATTATGCCATTGATATGAGTAAACATGAGACCTAAGTGTTATTGTGAATATGGTTAGTTCATAATCTTTGCTGAAAACTTGAATGTTGGCTTTACATATTTACAACAACTAGAGCAAACAGAGTTTCTAAAAGTTTTTCTTTATCACTTTCAGTTTATCAACTGAATTGCTTGAGGACAAGCAAAGGTTTAAGCTTGGGCGAGTTGATACGTCTCCAACGTATCTACTTTTCCAAACACTTTTGCCCTTGTTTTGGACTCTAACTTGCATGATTTGAATGAAACTAACCCGGACTGATGCTGTTTTCAGCAGAACTGCCACACTGTTGTTTATTGTGCAGAAAACAAAAGTTCTCGGAATGACCTGAAAATCCACGGAGATAACTTTTGGAAAATAAAAAAAATACTAGTGAAAGAATCAAGGCCAGGGGGCCCACACCCTGTCCACGAGGGTGGGGGGCGCGCCCCCTCCCCCTAGGCGTGACCCCCTGTATCGTGGCCCCCCTGATGCTCCACCGACCTCAACTCCAACTCTATATATTCCTTTTCACGGAGAAAGTTTCATCTCATTTTACTATACGGAGCTGCCGCCAAGCCCTAATCTCTCTTGGGAGGGCTGATCTGGAGTCCGTTCGGGGCTCCGGAGAGGGGGATTCGTCGTCGTCGTCATCATCAACCATCCTCCATCACCAATTTCATGATGCTCACCGCCGTGCATGAGTAATTCCATCGTAGGCTTGTTGGACGGTGATGGGTTGGATGAGATTTACCATGTAATCAAGTTTGTTTTGTTAGGGTTTGATCCCTAGTATCCACTATGTTCTGAGATTGATGTTGCTATGACTTTGCTATGCTTAATGCTTGTCACTAGGGCCCGAGTGCCATGATTTCAGATCTGAACCTATTATGTTTTCATGAATATATGTGAGTTGTTGATCCTATCTAGCAAGTCTATAGTCACCTATTATGTGTTACAAACTGACAACCCCGAAGTGACAATAATCGGATACTTCTCGGTGATGACCGTAGTTGGAGGAGTTCATGTATTCACTATGTGTTAATGCTTTGGTCCGGTGCTCTATTAAAAGGAGGCCTTAATATCCCCTAGTTTCCACTAGGACCCCGCTGCCACGGGAGAGTAGGACAAAAGATGTCATGCATGTTCTTTTCCATAAGCACGTATGACTATATTTGGAATACATGCCTACATTACATTGATGAATTGGAGCTAGTTCTGTGTCACCCTATGTTATAACTATTACATGAGGAATCGCGTCCGACATAATTATCCATAACTGATCCAATGCCTACGAGCTTTTCACATATTGTGCTTTGCTTATTTACTTTTCCGTTGCTACTGTTACAATCACTACAAAACTGCTATCTTTACTTTTGCCACTGCTACCATTACTATCATATTACTTTGCTACTAAATACTTTGCTGCAGATACTAAGTTATCCAGGTGTGGTTGAATTGACAACTCAACTGCTAATACTTGAGAATATTCTTTGGCTCCCCTTGTGTCGAATCAATAAATTTGGGTTGAATATTCTACCCCCGAAAACTGTTGCGATCCCCTATACTTGTGGGTTATCAAGCTTCGCTGGCTCGTCTGCTCCAGTGCCGGCAACCCCGAATCCACAAAACCCGATCCCCATTCCCGCGCCCCCTTCTTGCAAAGATGACATCGTGGAAGCGCTTCGTGAAGGCACGTACGATGGGCGCGTCCCCCTCGAGCGCCGCCGCCTGCGCCGAGAGCGCAGCCGCCTATGCCGAGAGTGCCGCCGCATCCACATTGAGCACAGCTGCTTCCACCGAGAGGGCTTCTGCGGCAGCCGACAAGGCAGCTGCAGTAGCCGAGACTGCTGCAGCTGCTGTTGCGACGGCGACTGCAAACGCTGAGAGCGCTTGAGCTGCCGTCCGTGCCGCCGATGTCGCCCTGGCCCGGGTCGAGGCCATCCACACCAAGATATTCCAGGCCACCTCAGAATCTAGCATGCAACCCACGTCCGAAAAGGCGGCGGTGGCGATGGAGCACCTGCTTCCTCATGAGGTCGTCGAGCGGGAGC
Organism: Triticum aestivum; assembly: GCF_018294505.1. Classification (NCBI taxonomy): domain Eukaryota; kingdom Viridiplantae; phylum Streptophyta; class Magnoliopsida; order Poales; family Poaceae; genus Triticum; species Triticum aestivum. Next base: position 286,060,416 of record NC_057795.1, on the reverse strand, counting down.
TGGAGATGCAGGGGCGGCGGAGATCGAGGAGCGCGGGGAGGAGGAGTTGCGCGTGGACCAGGTCATGGTAGAGAAGAGTCTGTCCGTTGAGAAATCGGCGGTGGAGTACCAATGCGAGCTCTGGCGCAACCACTACTACGAGTACTACAACCTTGAGGGCGGCGCCGAGGACGCGGTCGACTTCAGCAGGGGGGACGCGGAGTCCACCAATGGCGGCATGTCGCCAGGACAAGTCATCGACATCTCATTTCAACCGGCGACGCATAGGCCGGCGCGGCGGCGGATTTGTTAAAATTATTCGTACTTAGGCTTTGTTTTTTTAATGTTGGTCTTTTGTTGGAGCAATGTTTAGGTGAACTGTCTCTGTTTAATTACTAAAATTGCTTGATTCAGTAACTCTAGTCTGTGTGATGTACGCTCTTTTGTGTGCCCAAATTAGCAAGCGATGTTAAATTATGCAATGACGTACGCAGGAAAATTTCCACCAAAATTTCAATTTTCAAACTCATCCCATGCACGTTAAGCAGAAGAATCTGTCAGGACCCCGACTCGATGTCACATCGATCTAGCCGGTAACACTTCATATCATTTTGCGGCCTCACGCACGGTATTCCCACGGGTGTCGCCTTACCTTTGCCCGGGACCGTTTGCGCCTTTTGGCTCACGTATATGATAGTGTCGCTAGCATCCATATGATAAAGAGCCCGGGCTGACATGACTAGTCGTAAACCCAAAGTGGCACAGACTTACAGGGACAGGAATCCATGACCCAGCTTCGAACGTGTCGGTCATCAGCAAGTGGGTCCGGGCTGTAGCACTGGGCTAGCAGGATTCCGGTAAACCGGGCTGTAGCGGGCTAACAGGACTCTGGTACTCAAAGCGTGACATTTCCCCGAAGGGACAGACACAGGAACGAAGAAGGACACATGCCGGCCAGCCTAAGTGTTCCAGAGCAGTAGCAAGCTACCATGGCTCAGCGGTAACACTAGGAGACATTTCCCGGTAAGAGAGGCTACTAAAGATAAACAACTAGATAGTCAGATCCCACACATACCAAGCATTTCAATCATACACACAATATGCTCGATATGTGCAAATACAACGAAGCATCACAACATGACTCTATGACACAAGTACTTTATTTAAGGCTCAGGGAGCCATACATAGCATACACACAGGTACGGGTCTCACGACCCAACATGCAAGTCATACAGTCATACAAGCCAACAACGGAAGTACTTTGTCTGGGTACAGACAACTAGTAAAATAAAAGAGGCTTGGAAGCCTAACTATACTACGTGGTCCATCACAAGCTCAGGGTCACCACCTGGGTCTTTAGCCTACTCGTTGATGTCAACGTCTACATAGAACCCATCAGAAGGGGTTGCAGCGTCTTCTGTAAAAATGTAGATTATAGCAACATGAGTACAAAGGTACTCAGCAAGACTTACATCAGATCCTACATACATGCATAGTATCAAGAAGGGTCGGTGGAGTTATTGCAGCAAGCCAGCTTTGACTCTTGGCTAGACTATCCTACGATACTCCAACTTGAAATATTTTGCGCACACGAGTCCACTACTCACCACTTCAATACACTACCGAGGATCCACCCCCGTCTTCCTACGGAAGAGCCATCCTCGGCACTCACACTTATCTTGAGGCTTTTAACAATTTCCATTTACTTGTCTATGAACTGTATAGGCAACCAAGTAGTCCTTTACCGCGGACGCGGCTATTCGAATAGATCATGATAACCCTGCAAGGGTGTACTTCTTCATACACGCTCTCACCACTTATCGTCGTTTACACGACATGTACTCGGCAACCTTCAAGCGGAAGCCCAACGTGGGTGTCGGCCACGACCTACCTAATCACCTAAGCCTCCAGTCCAGGTTTATCGCCTATTCAGGTTCCATCCGCAGGGAGTCCGGCCGAGGTTTCCCATACGGCCCCGAACGATGTGAACAGGGTTCCCGAGATACCTAACGGGTATTCGGTACACCCGGCCACGTACCTACCGCATCACAGCCCACCCCTACGGTCAGCGCTGTCCACGGCCTCCAGTAGGCTACAAACACCAGAAACTACTTGCAACTCCTGGACGGAGAACTAGGGTGAATAAGAAGTCGAGAGGGTCCATTGGTTTCGGGCCCAATGCATGGTAGTAGCTGATTCTTAAATCACACATACAGATCTCAGTGCTTAAGGTCGGCTTCAATGAAACAACCCACCATGTACTCCTACATGGACTCTCATCGATACCTTTACCAAATCGTGTTCACCACACCACTCTCATTACCGACATAATCATTTCACTCTAGCCCATCACCCAGATGAACCAGACCTGACACGACTCTAAGCATAGCAGGCTTAGCAAGGTAGGAACAACACATACATATGGCTCAATCAACTCCTACACATGCTAGTGGGTTTCATCTAGTTACTGTGGCAATGACAGGTCATGCAGAGGAAATGGGTTCAACTACCGTAACACACAGCAGTTTGAATCGCGTTGTCTTAATGCAGTAAAAGAGAGCAGGAGCGAGAACATGGGATTGTATCGATATGATCAGATGGTTGGTTGCTTGCCTGATGGTTCGTTGCACGGATACGGTTCTTCGTTAGGGTAATCACGGTACTCCTCGGGGACAGATCCTGTCGCAAAGGACATCGATACACAAACATCACCAAACAATATGCAACAATATGATGCATGCATGAAACATGGCAATATGAGTGTGTTGGGCTAATGCAACTAAAACCAGAAGGGTTTGAACAAATTTGAATCAAGGATTCAAATTTCAAATTCAAATATGGCCTTTTAAAGTGCCTTTTCTTGTTCTGATTAAAACATCAACTTAACTTGTTTGATCATGCATGGAAATGGTACAGATGGATAGATTGGATTTTTCTGATCATTTTTCATATATAATTTGTCCAATTTGGAGTTACAGAATAAAAGTTATGAATTTTTGAAGTTTAATTAATATTCTGGAATTTCCTGATTTAATTCAACGCTGTCAGGACCCCGACTCGATGTCACATCGATCTAGCCGGTAACACTTCATATCACTTTGCGGCCTCACGCACGGTATTCCCACGGGTGTCGCCTTACCTTTGCCCGGGACCGTTTGCGCCTTTTGGCTCACGTATATGATAGTGTCGCTAGCATCCATATGATAAAGAGCCCAGGCTGACATGACTAGTTGTAAACCCAAAGTGGCACAGACTTACAGGGACAGGCATCCATGACCCAGCTTCGAACGTGTCGGTCATCAGCAAGTGGGTCCGGGCTGTAGCACTGGGCTAGCAGGACTCCGGTAAACCGGGCTGTAGCGGGCTAACAGGACTCCGGTACTCAAAGCGTGACATTTCCCCGAAGGGACAGACACAGGAACGAAGAAGGACACATGCCGGCCAGCCTAAGTGTTCCAGAGCAGTAGCAAGCTACCATGGCTCAGCGGTAACACTAGGAGACATTTCCCGGTAAGAGAGGCTACTAAAGATAAACAACTAGATAGTCAGATCCCACACATACCAAGCATTTCAATCATACACACAATATGCTCGATATGTGCAAATACAACGAAGCATCACAACATGACTCTATGACACAAATACTTTATTTAAGGCTCAGGGAGCCATACATATCATACACAAAGGTACGGATCTCACGACCCAACATACAAGTCATACAGTCATACAATCCAACAGCGGAAGTACTTTGTCTGGGTACAGACAACTAGTAAAATAAAAGAGGCTTGGAAGCCTAACTATACTACGTGGTCCATCACAAGCTCAGGGTCACCACCTGGGTCTTTAGCCTACTCGTTGATGTCAACGTCTACATAGAACCCATCAGAAGGGGTTGCAGCGTCTTCTGTAAAAATGTAGATTATAGCAACATGAGTACAAAGGTACTCAGCAAGACTTACATCAGATCCTACATACATGCATAGTATCAAGAAGGGTCGGTGGAGTTATTGCAGCAAGCCAGCTTTGACTCTTGGCTAGACTATCCTACGATACTCCAACTTGAAATAGTTTTGCGCACACGAGTCCACTACTCACCACTTCAATACACTACCGAGGATCCACCTCCGTCTTCCTACGGAAGAGCCATCCTCAGCACTCACACTTATCTTGAGGCTTTTAACAGTTTCCATTTACTTGTCTATGAACTGTATAGGCAACCAAGTAGTCCTTTACCGCGGACGCGGCTATTCGAATAGATCATGATAACCCTGCAGGGGTGTACTTCTTCATACACGCTCTCACCACTTATCGTTGTTTACACGACATGTACTCGGCAACCTTCAAGCGGAAGCCCAACGTGGGTGTCGGCCACGACCTACCTAATCACCTAAGCCTCCAGTCCAGGTTTATCGCCTATTCAGGTTCCATCCGCAGGGAGTCCGGCCGAGGTTTCCCATACGGCCCCGAACGATGTGAACAGGGTTCCCGAGATACCTAACGGGTAATCGGTACACCCGGCCACGTACCTACCGCATCACAGCCCACCCCTACGGTCAGCGCTGTCCACGGCCTCCAGTAGGCTACAAACACCAGAAACTACTTGCAACTCCTGGACGGAGAACTAGGGTGAATAAGAAGTCGAGAGGGTCCATTGGTTTCGGGCCCAATGCATGGTAGTAGCTGATTCTTAAATCACACATACAGATCTCAGTGCTTAAGGTCGGCTTCAATGAAACAACCCACCATGTACTCCTACATGGCCTCTCATCGATACCTTTACCAAATCGTGTTCACCACACCACTCTCGTTACCGACATAATCATTTCACTCTAGCCCATCACCCAGATGAACCAGACCTGACACGACTCTAAGCATAGCAGGCATAGCAAGGTAGGAACAACACATACATATGGCTCAATCAACTCCTACACATGCTAGTGGGTTTCATCTAGTTACTGTGGCAATGACAGGTCATGCAGAGGAAATGGGTTCAACTACCGTAGCACACAGCAGTTTGAACCGCGTTGTCTTAATGCAGTAAAAGAGAGCAGGATCGAGAACATGGGATTGTATCGATATGATCAAATGATTGGTTGCTTGCCTGATGGTTCGTTGCACGGATACGGTTCTTCGTTAGGGTAATCACGGTACTCCTCGGGACAGATCCTGTCGCAAAGGTCATCGATACACAAACATCACCAAACAATATGCAACAATATGATGCATGCATGAAACATGGCAATATGAGTGTGTTGGGCTAATGCAACTAAAACCAGAAGGGTTTGAACAAATTTGAATCAAAGATTCAAATTCCAAATTCAAATATGGCCTTTTAAAGTGCTTTTCCTTGTTCTGATTAAAACATCAATTTAACTTGTTTGATCATGCATGAAAATAGTACAGATGGATAGATTGGATTTTTCTGATCATTTTTCATATATAATTTGTCCAATTTGGAGTTACAGAATAAAAGTTATGAATTTTTGAAGTTTAAATAATATTCTGGAATTTCCTGATTTAATTTAAATCCAGAAATTCAATTACTGCGTCAGCCTGACGTCACAGTGGCATCAGCAGGTCAACAGGGCTGGCTCGGGTCAAACCTGACGTGTGGGGTCCACACATCAGTGGCACAGGGGCTAATCCCGCGTTGACCCGGGCTGGTTAGCTTTGACTAGGCCCTGGGCCCACTTGTCAGCGTCAGTAGGTGGGGGGGTTAGTGACTAATTAACTAAGCCACGTCAGCTCGCCGGAGTTCTAGCCGGCGGCGACCATTAGCGCGGCGGCGAGAGTGGTTTTGGTCGTTTCGGCCACCAAATGGACCACGGAGGCCATCGGAGTGGAGCTGAGGACAACCCGCAGCTCTTGGCGGAGCCCGTTGGGGTCGGGGTGGCCGGAGTCGACGGCGGCGAGCTCGGCTGCGGCCGCCGGGGTTCGGGTGCGGTCGGGATCAGTGTTGCAGGGGGTTTGGGGAGGCGTTGGTGCGTTCTACGTGCTCCTGGTGATGTGTGGAGCACGATGGTGTGCTCGGTTGGGCGCTACGGCGACCGTGGCCACGACGGCGACATCGCCGGCGGCGTGGAGCTCTCGGTCGAGGTGGAGCTGGGGCCTAGAGGTCGGGAGAGACCAGGGGAGAAGGGGGAAACGACTCGGAGGCTCACCGCGGTTGCAGTGGGCGTCGAAGCGGGCTCGGGGACGCGCTGGAGACGGCGAATTTGACGGCGACGGTGGTCGGAGTCCGAAGAGGGGAACGACGACGTGGCGGCGATGCAGGGCTTCCGGGGAGCTGTGGAGCGGTGAGGAGGAAGAGGGAGTCGAGGCGGAGCTCCTGAGCTAGTCGGGGAAGCGAGGGGTGGTCGGAGGCGGTGGCTATGGCGAACGGCGGCGACGGTGGTGTTCGGTCGGGCGGGAGAGAGAGCGAGGAAGAGCCGGGGAGAGTGAATGGGGTGTCGGCGAGGTCGGGGCGACGACCAGAAGACGATCCACGCGGCGCAACGGCGACCAGGGCGATGCAGAGAGGCTGGGTGGTGCGTGGCGAGCTCGGGCGCGCCATGCTCACCTCCCTGCCTGCTCTGGCAAGGGGAAGCAGCTGGCTGGCACGGGCCAGCACAGTGCTGGGCCGGCTGGGCTGGGCAGGTAGGTCCAGGTAAGTCTACTCCTTTTATTTATTTTCTGTTTTCTGTTTTTATTTAATATATCTGCAACTTTGTTGAATTAAATAAAATACCTAGGCAACTCCAAAAATCACCAAACTACTCCTGGTCCATAGTTGGATTATTTCCAGCATGAAACATTTTAGTTTGGAGATATTTGAGCATTTAAATATTTTATATAATTTTAAATGCCCAAATTCAAATAGTTATGATTTAATTCAAAAACCCTAGGATGGCCTAGGAAAATGTGCACCACTTTTGCAGAGGTTCTGAACCAAAACAAAAATGATGGGCATTTTAGAAGGGCATTTCAGGTTCATTGAAAATTATTTTAGTAAACCGTAGTTGGTTTCAGAGGGGACTGGGGGTTCTGTCATCCCCATTTCAAGTTTCTGATGAATGAGTAAACATGATGCAACACTCTAATGCATGACTAGCTAGGGTGTGACAACTCACCCCCACTCAAAAGAATCTCGTCCCGAGATTTGGGTTCCTCCGAGAAGAAGGCGGGATACTCGAGTCGAAGACGATCCTCCCTTTCCCAAGTTGCTTCATCCTCGGAATGGTGCGACCATTGAACCTTGAGAAACTTGATATTATGACGTCGCGTGGTACGTTCGGCTTGATCGAGGATACGAATGGGGTACTCTCGATATGTAAGATCATCTTGGAGATCAAGCGTTTCGTGGTCCACTTCACGGATAGGATCCGAGAAGCAACGCCTGAGTTGAGAAACGTGGAAGACATCGTGAACTCTGGAGAGATGCGGAGGTAGTTCCAACTGGTAGGCAACTTCTCCTCGTTTGGCAAGAATGCGAAAAGGTCCAATGTAACGAGGAGCCAATTTGCCTTTGATACCGAAACGATGGGTTCCCTTCAGAGGGGTGACCCGAAGATAAGCCTTCTCGTCAACCTCGAAAGTCATAGCCTTATGTTTTCGGTCATATTGACTCTTTTGACGGGATTGGGCTGTTTTCAACTTTTCACGAACGATACGAACTTGTTCTTCTGCTTCCTGAATCATATCCGGGCCAAAGAATTGTCTTTCCCCGGTCTCTGACCAGTTAAGGGGTGTTCGACATCGTCGTCCATAGAGAACTTCAAAAGGGGCCTTACCCAAGCTAGATTGATAGCTGTTGTTGTAAGCGAATTCGGCAAATGGCAGGCACTTCTCCCAGTCCATTCCGAAAGAGATAACGGAGGCTCGAAGCATGTCTTCTAGAATCTGATTGACGCGTTCCACTTGACCACTTGACTGAGGGTGGAAAGCGGTGCTGAAAGAGAGACGAGTTCCCATAGCATTTTGGAAACTTTCCCAAAATCGAGAGGTGAAAAGACTTCCTCGATCCGAGTTAATTTCCAAAGGAACACCATGGAGAGACACTATTCGGGAGATGTATAAGTCTGCCAGCTGGCTAGCGGTTATACTCTCACGAACAGGTAAGAAATGAGCTACTTTGGAAAGACGATCGACCACGACGAAAATAGCATTATTCCCTCTCTTGGTCCTGGGAAACCCGGTAATGAAATCCATACCAATTTTATCCCATTTCCATTCAGGAATAGCTAAGGGTTGAAGGGTGCCAGCAGGCCGTTGATGCTCTGCTTTTACACGACGACAAACGTCGCAATTAGCAATATACTGAGCAATTTCTCTTTTCATCCTAGTCCACCAGAACCTCTGGCGTAGGTCCTGATACATTTTAGTGCCACCGGGATGAATGGTGAGAGGAGATTCATGAGCTTCCTTAAGGATTAAACGCCTTAGGTTGCGCACTTTGGGAACCACTAGTCGATCCCCGAAGTATACTACCCCTTGATCATTAATGGAGAAACAATTCGCAATTCCTTTCTGAATGTTCCTTTTGATGCGGGAAATTCCCGGATCTACCTTCTGTGCCTTGATAATTTGATCCGTAAGGGTAGGTTTTGCCACCAAGGTGGAGAGAAAACCTTGAGGTACAATGTGAAGGTTAAGCTTCCGAAATTCCTCATGGAGAAGCGGTTGACTTTGTTGTAACATCAGGTTGTTACAATAAGATTTACGGCTTAGCGCATCAGCCATGACGTTGGCTTTCCCTGGGGTATAGGTTATTCCTAAGTCGAAGTCTGTGATCAACTCAACCCAACGTCTCTGCCTGAGATTCAAATCCGGTTGGGTGAAGATGTACTTCAGACTTTGGTGATCAGTGAATATTTCGCAACGATTACCGAGGAGGTAATGTCGCCAGGTCTTAAGTGCATAGACTACGGCTGCAAGCTCTAGATCATGAGTAGGATAATTCTCCTCATGTGGGTGCAATTGCCATGAAGCGTAAGCAATTACGTGTCGATCTTGCATGAGAATGCAACCTAGTCCTTGTCGCGAGGCGTCGCAGTAGATAACAAAGTCTTTGGAGAAGTCTGACGGTACCAGCACAGGAGCAGAAGTCAGGCGTCTTTTCAGTTCCTGAAAGCTGTGCTCACATTGTGGAGTCCATTCGAACTTCTTATCTTTCTTGAGGAGTTCGGTTAGAGGTTTAGCAACTTTGGAGAAGTTCTCGACAAAGCGACGGCAATAGCTCGCCAAGCCTAGAAAACTCCGAACTTGCTTGACCGATTCGGGTGGAGTCCAATCAAGGACGGCTTGAACTCGCTCAGGGTTAACAGCAATACCATTACCAGATATTACATGACCCAGATAGGTCACTTCTGACAACCAGAATTCACATTTTGAAAATTTGGCATAAAGGCGATGCTCTCGAAGTTTCTTCAACACTAGCCTTAGATGTTCAGCATGTTCTTCCTTGTTCTTGGAGTAGATGAGTATATCATCGAGATAAACTACGACGAATTTGTCCAAATACTCCATGAAGATTGAGTTCATTAACCGAGAAAAGGTGGCTGGAGCGTTGGTTAAACCGAAGGACATGACGGTGTACTCGTATTGGCCATAACGAGTAACAAAAGCCGTTTTAGGAATGCCCCCGTTTCTGATTTTGATTTGATGGTAGCCCAACCTCAAATCCATCTTGGAGAAGACTGAGGATCCCGCGAGCTGATCATACAGGTCGTTGATCCTGGGAAGCGGGTATTTGTTCTTGATTGTGACCAAATTGACAGGTCGGTAATCTACAACCATTCGGTCCGTACCATCCTTCTTCTTGACGAATAGGACGGGGCAAGCCCACGGAGATGAACTAGGGCGGATGAAACCCTTTTTCAAGGATTCATCGAGTTGTTTCTTAAGCTCGGCTAGTTCTAGGGGTGCCATCTTATAGGGTCTTCTAGCAATCGGAACGGTTCCTGGGAATGAGGTCTATTACGAACTCAACATCCCTGTCAGGTGGAACACCTGGCAATTCCTCTGGAAAGACATCCGGAAAGTCACGGACTACCGGGACGTCCTCAAGGTCTGGCAAAGGGCTGGCGTTAAGAGAATATAATTGTCGCTTGGCTATTCGGGTCAAGACATTAACTATCTTCCCCGAAGGATGGGTGAGTTGAACAGTCCTAGAGAAGCAATCAATTTTGGCTTGATGAGCTGACATCCAGTCCATACCCAAAATGATATTAATATCTGAAGATTTAAGAGCTATCAAGGATGCAAGGAAAACAAGTCTGTCGACTTGGATTTCATTTCCATAACTTACCCTAGAGGTCTGCCATCTAGACCCAGGGGTAGAGATTTCCATAGTGGATGGCAAGTCACAAAATGCAATGTTATGCAAACGAGCATAATTTTCAGATATAAAGGAATGAGAGGCTCCTGTATCGAAAAGAACAGATGCCGGGTGGCAGTTAACAAGAAGCGTACCGAGAACGACGTTGGGGTCCTCTTGAGCTTCTTCGGCAGAGATACAGTTGACATGGCCACGTGAAGCGGTGACCGGTTTAGCATGAAACACCTTCCCTGTCGGCTTGCCACGGCCAACAGCTTTAGCAGATTGATTGGGGTTGGTCTGGGGACACTCACGCATATAGTGACCAGATTCCCCACACTTGAAACAAGTCACGGAACTGGTACGTGGAGGAGCATTGTTAGATGGACCCCCATAGGGCTTGGCCGGTGCATACTGTTGAACAGGGCGAGGCGCCTGGAAAGATGGCCTCGGTGTGAACCTGGGTGGCAGGGCGGTGTTGGGTACCCACACGCGGCGCTTCTGAGGACCAGCACCGGATGAGGAACCCATGTCGCGTCCATGCTTGCGTGTTGCGTCATAGTCAGTCTGACCAGTTTCAGCACTGATGGCTTTGTTGACAAGTTTCGAAAAAGATGTGCACTCATGCAGACGGAGGTCGCGGCGAAGCTCAGGACTAAGGCCCTTACGGAACCTTGCTTGCTTCTTGGCGTCCGTAGACACTTCCTCAGTTGCATATCGGGCGAGATTACCAAACTCTCTGCTATAGGCATCCACAGAAAGTCGGCCTTGGGTGAAACTGCAAAATTCTTCACGTTTACGGTCCATGAGACCCTCCGGAATGTGATGTTCACGGAAAGCCTCGCTGAATTCAGCCCAAGTTGTGACATGGCCCGCTGGACGCATAGCTCCATAATTCTCCCACCATAGACTGGCGGGGCCTTCAAGATGATATGCGGCAAAGGTGACCTTGTCAGCCTCCGCTACCAGCGCGGAATGCAGCTTGTGAGAGATACTGCGAAGCCAGTCATCAGCGTCGAGAGGCTCGACGGAGTGGTGGAACGTGGGAGGATGCAATTTGATAAAATCACTAAGTGACACCACGTTAGCCCTCTGACGGTGTGCTGTATTCTGTTCAATACACTCCAACAAACGGTTTGTCTCCCGCTTGTTTCTCTCAGCTTCCATCATCACCTCGGCTAGTGAAGGAGGATGAGGCAGATTTTCATTCCTGGCTTCACTGCCTTCGGCCTGCTCTTGGGAAGCAGGGTTGGCGCGCGTGTTGACCATCCTAGGTAAACAAGACAATGATTTAGTCAGAATGATAAAATTCCGACATAGGATACATAAGGTAAGGAATAACTCGGAATGCAAGATGATCATCCGTATGACATGGTAGATACAGAAACTGCTTCTTTATTCCATCGTCATACACACCATACAAGGTTTAGTACAAGACCAAACAAAGTACTATTACGGTGAGAAAAGGATTACATCTCATCGGAGGCATTCCAAGCTCCTATACATTATTTTTCTACACCTCCGGAAAGAGTACAACTAGGTCATATCCCACGAGTCACGCGGAATGATAGACGACACAGCTAGTGCGAACTAGGGATACTATCACTAACTCAGACCGATCCGTAGTAGTCCTCGTAGAAGTCACCTCCATAGCCTGGAAGCTCAACATGTTCATCCGGAAACAGACGATCTCGCGGAGCTTGTGGACCATAGGGGCTAGGATGAGGCCTTGGACCAACAAACGGTGGCCTGCGGGGACCGCGAGGTGGGGTGATGCCTCCTACATCACGCCAAACCATCACGTCTGGCAGAGCAGATCTCACAGGATAGAGATCGCGCATATCTGAGAATCCAGCTTGCACCGCCGATGCGAACCGAGTCAAAGTGGCCCAGTGGTCAGCACGGGTATTGAAAAGCTCTAACCTTAAGGCCCGATTTTCACGGTCCTTATCCTCGAGCATCTCAGCAGTGGTGCGAGTCCGTGAATCCTCCTGAGTGGAGTCAGCATAGATAGCCTGGAGATACCCTTGTGCTCCCGGAAGTGATCCTGGCATATACCGGAAATCAGAGTCCCGAAATAACCCAGATCTGACTCGCATAATGGTCATCATGGAGTAGGCGGCATCCTGCACCGCCATCTCAATAGTAACCCCGAGTCCATAGGAGCAGTGAAGAGGCTCAGTGGATCCAGGATAAGATGGAAATATCCTGACAGTGCAGAGATACTGGCTTTGATTGAAGTCCCGAAATTGCTCTTCGACCGTGTACTCGGGATACCAGCGATATCCAGCCTCAGTCATTACCCTGACCAACTTAGCAGTATGGCCGGGTACATCTAGGCATCGAGTCAGGCGAACCACTTGATTGAGGTCGCGAGTGGCCATCTGAAAGCACAGTTATAATGCAAAGGCATTAGGATTTCTAGCAAAATTTCGGCAGCATAACAGCTGTAAATGCTCAAAAAGGATATTGAGACATTTGACAAAGGATTTCGTACACACTCAACATCATCACATCAAAGTTCTGGAACCATGTTGGCAACATAATGTGGTAGTAGAACTGAACTAGGCTTGTATCCATCAAACTTATAAGGTACTACTGATTAGTAACTCGTGATCCTGATAGAGAGAGCAGATCCTAATTCCTTAACCCCCGGTGGAAGAATGGACTGACTCAGATCAGAATGTCATAAGATAGAGGAGTAAAAAGAGCCTTACGTTCCATCCCACAAACAATTCCCCTACATATAACTAAAGAATTTCTAGACTCAACATCGACCAGTTTGGCTTGAAGAACCTACAGGCAGTCCGGCTCTGATGCCAACACTGTCAGGACCCCGACTCGATGTCACATCGATCTAGCCGGTAACACTTCATATCACTTTGCGGCCTCACGCACGGTATTCCCACGGGTGTCGCCTTACCTTTGCCCGGGACCGTTTGCGCCTTTTGGCTCACGTATATGATAGTGTCGCTAGCATCCATATGATAAAGAGCCCGGGCTGACATGACTAGTCGTAAACCCAAAGTGGCACAGACTTACAGGGACAGGCATCCATGACCCAGCTTCGAACGTGTCGGTCATCAGCAAGTGGGTCCGGGCTGTAGCACTGGGCTAGCAGGACTCCGGTAAACCGGGCTGTAGCGGGCTAACAGGACTCCGGTACTCAAAGCGTGACATTTCCCCGAAGGGACAGACACAGGAACGAAGAAGGACACATGCCGGCCAGCCTAAGTGTTCCAGAGCAGTAGCAAGCTACCATGGCTCAGCGGTAACACTAGGAGACATTTCCCGGTAAGAGAGGCTACTAAAGATAAACAACTAGATAGTCAGATCCCACACATACCAAGCATTTCAATCATACACACAATATGCTCGATATGTGCAAATACAACGAAGCATCACAACATGACTCTATGACACAAGTACTTTATTTAAGGCTCAGGGAGCCATACATATCATACACACAGGTACGGGTCTCACGACCCAACATACAAGTCATACAGTCATACAAGCCAACAGCGGAAGTACTTTGTCTGGGTACAGACAACTAGTAAAATAAAAGAGGCTTGGAAGCCTAACTATACTACGTGGTCCATCACAAGCTCAGGGTCACCACCTGGGTCTTTAGCCTACTCGTTGATGTCAACGTCTACATAGAACCCATCAGAAGGGGTTGCAGCGTCTTCTGTAAAAATGTAGATTATAGCAACATGAGTACAAAGGTACTCAGCAAGACTTACATCAGATCCTACATACATGCATAGTATCAAGAAGGGTCGGTGGAGTTATTGCAGCAAGCCAGCTTTGACTCTTGGCTAGACTATCCTACGATACTCCAACTTGAAATAGTTTTGCGCACACGAGTCCACTACTCACCACTTCAATACACTACCGAGGATCCACCTCCGTCTTCCTACGGAAGAGCCATCCTCGGCACTCACACTTATCTTGAGGCTTTTAACAATTTCCATTTACTTGTCTATGAACTGTATAGGCAACCAAGTAGTCCTTTACCGCGGACGCGGCTATTCGAATAGATCATGATAACCCTGCAGGGGTGTACTTCTTCATACACGCTCTCACCACTTATCGTCGTTTACACGACATGTACTCGGCAACCTTCAAGCGGAAGCCCAACGTGGGTGTCGGCCACGACCTACCTAATCACCTAAGCCTCCAGTCCAGGTTTATCGCCTATTCAGGTTCCATCCGCAGGGAGTCCGGCCGAGGTTTCCCATACGGCCCCGAACGATGTGAACAGGGTTCCCGAGATACCTAACGGGTATTCGGTACACCCGGCCACGTACCTACCGCATCACAGCCCACCCCTACGGTCAACGCTGTCCACGGCCTCCAGTAGGCTACAAACACCAGAAACTACTTGCAACTCCTGGACGGAGAACTAGGGTGAATAAGAAGTCGAGAGGGTCCATTGGTTTCGGGCCCAATGCATGGTAGTAGCTGATTCTTAAATCACACATACAGATCTCAGTGCTTAAGGTCGGCTTCAATGAAACAACCCACCATGTACTCCTACATGGCCTCTCATCGATACCTTTACCAAATCGTGTTCACCACACCACTCTCGTTACCGACATAATCATTTCACTCTAGCCCATCACCCAGATGAACCAGACCTGACACGACTCTAAGCATAGCAGGCATAGCAAGGTAGGAACAACACATACATATGGCTCAATCAACTCCTACACATGCTAGTGGGTTTCATCTAGTTACTGTGGCAATGACAGGTCATGCAGAGGAAATGGGTTCAACTACCGTAGCACACAGCAGTTTGAATCGCGTTGTCTTAATGCAGTAAAAGAGAGCAGGAGCGAGAACATGGGATTGTATCGATATGATCAAATGATTGGTTGCTTGCCTGATGGTTCGTTGCACGGATACGGTTCTTCGTTAGGGTAATCACGGTACTCCTCGGGGACAGATCCTGTCGCAAAGGTCATCGATACACAAACATCACCAAACAATATGCAACAATATGATGCATGCATGAAACATGGCAATATGAGTGTGTTGGGCTAATGCAACTAAAACCAGAAGGGTTTGAACAAATTTGAATCAAAGATTCAAATTCCAAATTCAAATATGGCCTTTTAAAGTGCTTTTCCTTGTTCTGATTAAAACATCAATTTAACTTGTTTGATCATGCATGAAAATAGTACAGATGGATAGATTGGATTTTTCTGATCATTTTTCATATATAATTTGTCCAATTTGGAGTTACAGAATAAAAGTTATGAATTTTTGAAGTTTAAATAATATTCTGGAATTTCCTGATTTAATTTAAATCCAGAAATTCAATTACTGCGTCAGCCTGACGTCACAGTGGCATCAGCAGGTCAACAGGGCTGGCTCGGGTCAAACCTGACGTGTGGGGTCCACACGTCAGTGGCACAGGGGCTAATCCCGCGTTGACCCGGGCTGGTTAGCTTTGACTAGGCCCTGGGCCCACTTGTCAGCGTTAGTAGGTGGGGGGGTTAGTGACTAATTAACTAAGCCACGTCAGCTCGCCGGAGTTCTGGCCGGCGGCGACCATTAGCGCGGCGGCGAGAGTGGTTTTGGTCGTTTCGGCCACCAAATGGACCACGGAGGCCATCGGAGTGGAGCTGAGGACAACCCGCAGCTCTTGGCGGAGCCCGTTGGGGTCGGGGTGGCCGGAGTCGACGGCGGCGAGCTCGGCTGCGGCCGCCGGGGTTCGGGTGCGGTCGGGATCAGTGTTGCAGGGGGTTTGGGGAGGCGTTGGTGCGTTCTACGTGCTCCTGGTGATGTGTGGAGCACGATGGTGTGCTCGGTTGGGCGCTACGGCGACCGTGGCCACGACGGCGACATCGCCGGCGGCGTGGAGCTCTCGGTCGAGGTGGAGCTGGGGCCTAGAGGTCGGGAGAGACCAGGGGAGAAGGGGGAAACGACTCGGAGGCTCACCGCGGTTGCAGTGGGCGTCGAAGCGGGCTCGGGGACGCGCTGGAGACGGCGAATTTGACGGCGACGGTGGTCGGAGTCCGAAGAGGGGAACGGTGACGTGGCGGCGATGCAGGGCTTCCGGGGAGCTGTGGAGCGGTGAGGAGGAAGAGGGAGTCGAGGCGGAGCTCCTGAGCTAGTCGGGGAAGCGAGGGGTGGTCGGAGGCGGTGGCTATGGCGAATGGCGGCGACGGTGGTGTTCGGTCGGGCGGGAGAGAGAGCGAGGAAGAGCCGGGGAGAGTGAATGGGGTGTCGGAGAGGTCGGGGCGACGACCAGAAGACGATCCACGCGGCGCAACGGCAACCAGGGCGATGCAGAGAGGCTGGGTGGTGCGTGGCGAGCTCGGGCGCGCCATGCTCACCTCCCTGCCTGCTCCGGCAAGGGGAAGCAGCTGGCTGGCACGGGCCAGCACAGTGCTGGGCCGGCTGGGCTGGGCAGGTAGGTCCAGGTAAGTCTACTCCTTTTATTTATTTTCTGTTTTCTGTTTTTATTTAATATATCTGCAACTTTGTTGAATTAAATAAAATACCTAGGCAACTCCAAAAATCACCAAACTACTCCTGGTCCATAGTTGGATTATTTCCAGCATGAAACATTTTAGTTTGGAGATATTTGAGCATTTAAATATTTTATATAATTTTAAATGCCCAAATTCAAATAGTTATGATTTAATTCAAAAACCCTAGGATGGCCTAGGAAAATGTGCACCACTTTTGCAGAGGTTCTGAACCAAAACAAAAATGATGGGCATTTTAGAAGGGCATTTCAGGTTCATTGAAAATTATTTTAGTAAACCCTAGTTGGTTTCAGAGGGGACTGGGGGTTCTGTCATCCCCATTTCAAGTTTCTGATGAATGAGTAAACATGATGCAACACTCTAATGCATGACTAGCTAGGGTGTGACAGAATCGTTTGCGATGCACACTATCGTTCAAAGTGAATGGTGTCCGGCGGCACTGGGCGCAAAGTTTCCCTCCACATTTCGAAATTTTTGGCCTACCGCCGAAATATCTACCCTCCCCCCTCCCCATCCCCTTTTCTCCCCGACCACAAGTCACATTTCCCAGGTTTCCCCCTTCCTTCCTTCCTTCCTAAGATATAGCCGCTTCCTCGCTTGCTTCCACGCTCTCGCCGTCTCGCATCCTACCGCCGGGGTCGCCATGGTCATCTTCAAAGATCTCTCCAGCGGTTCCTCCTCCGACGAAGACTCCACCACCCGGGTATGCCTTCTTCTCTCTCTCTCTCTCGGGCTATGACTTTGAATGAAGGATTTTTACCCGATGATCGATTTGAGTCATTTCTTCCTCTTGTAGTTCCCTAGGATCTTCAGTTGCAACGAATGGAGCAGGGTGGCTGAAGATTTGTCTGCTCGTTGTCACCATCAATCTCCATGTATGAAGCTAGTTGCGTTTGAATCTGTGGACAGTGGGAGGAAGTTTCTGGCATGTGCAGAGAAGGTTAGATCCTCTTTTGTTGTTACAAATCATTTGTTAGATGTGATTCAGACATTGTCACGGTCCCGACCCATTCATACCACACCTTCAACCAAACGCATCCTAAGACAGTGTCACAGTTTGTACCTAGTATCTAAAAATGTTGCCATCTCATCAGCTGTGCATTAGAAAATTATTTGGCACCGCTTCAGCAGTTTGTGGAGCCCACTTGTCCACACATCCGAGCAGCCAAGCAGTAAAATACTAAATCTTTATGCCACGAAGGAACTGGGCGTCGGAGCAACTAGGTGCTCTGGAGTTCGGGTCCCTGATTTTTTTTCCACTGCATCGGCTCGCCAGTGCAGGGCACCGGTGCGAGATGTAGCAACAGTTGTCTTTACACCGGTTTTGGCATACATAGTGGACATCTTAGTGCTATTAGTTCTATGTTACTAAATTTGTGCATGTACACACCTGTTAGTATCAATTTGATGTCATCCAAACACTATCACTATGCTGTTGCACTTATATTTACCTTCCTCATAAAATGTTCAATTTGTTATTTATAGTACATGAGTAAGAACTTATAGCGTTGTTGTAGTTAATTATGGCTTCTGATGTTTCTAAATTTGGTTGTTGTCTCAGTAGCAATTAATTCATTTGCACATTGATCTTTTTGAGAAGATATGTCATAATTAACCTGTTTCTTCAGTTTTTCAAAATAAGTATTTGGTGATTTTCTATGTTGCTATAAACCCATTTCCCCTACAATTGTTACTGATCTAGTTTTAAATATTATAGGATGAACGAAAGTGTTCTTACTTGGAGTGGGTTGATCAAGAGTGGCCACAGTTTTATAAGATGTGCCTTGCAAAGCTCTGGAGCATGTATGAGGAATAGAACAGAGGTAGGCTTAGAGAAAGTGTTGTCAACACTGAAGAATATTTGAAGATGCAGAATAAAAAGAGGAAGGTGGAGAATGAGCTCAGATTTTTTAAACCAGACTTTGCTAAGATGGTGTTGGCGAAGGAGGAGGAACTTTCCCAGTTGGCCAGTGCAAAACAGGTTCTTACTGAACTCAAAGCAGAGGTGGATAAGATGAGCCTAGATGATCTCGATTAGGGAAATGAATATATTTTTCTAATATTGTTCTTATGAAGCTGAACTAGCTATATGTTGTATTGTGATGTTTCCAGGTAGCTATTGTACTGTGATGTTAAAATATATTTATGTGCCTGATATGAAAGTGGCAAACAGCTGTTCGATATGAAATGTGAATTTGCGTAATATTGGAATTATTAATTGTAAACTAATAAATCTGCTAAATGGGTCATGGAACTTTGCAAACAGTTCTAGCAGTAAAAACGCTTGAGATGGATAGCTCAATGCCACACAGTTTTCTTCATCAAATCGTGTGTGATGTAGTTGATAAAAGCAAACAGTTAACCAAGGCAGAGCGTGTGTGATAGATACACATATCACACATGAGCCTATACATAAACCTGTGTGGGATGTACATACGAACGGAAACATTTTTCCTGGATTGACTGTGTGGGATGTACATAAGAACGAAAACGTATTCCTTGGATTGACTGTGTGTGATATACATACCTACTAAAATGTTTTTCTAGGATTCACCGTGTGGGATGTACATACCTACGGAAATGTTTTCTGGGATTCACCATGTGGGATGTACATACCTACGGAAATGTTTTCTAGGATTCACCGTGTGGGATGTACATACCTACGAAAATGATTGGGTTCCAATGGGTCACCCGATCGCACACGAACTCATTTGGTGTCCCAGGAGGGCCTATCCCCGACGGCTTCTGGGTCGTGTGGGAAGGACCCCCTAATCGCCCACACTCACTAGGTGACGGTTCCAAATGTCGTCGCGGAAAGGGATTTAAACCCGTTTGTATAGCACCGACGCGTACCAGTGTTTGGACCCTTCCTGCATGGCTGGCTCCATCATTTTCTTTCCCGCATCCTCTGCTTTCAGCATTCGAGTTCGTGTGGAAGGGGTTGAGGCCCAACAACAACCTCCTCCTCTGTCCCCTCCCAAATCCCCATCGGTGCATGGGGACGGTGGAAAAGATGATAGTACCTTTGAGGATTTGAGGATCCTTTCTCCAAGTATGAATGGGAGAAGATGGGTGATAACATGCGGGAGCTGCTCAAATCCCTATGGAACGGACCAGTGGACAAGACGACTCCTACAGAGGGGTTGGCGCCAGCTCGCAAAGGTACTGTGGAAAATGGGGCGACCATGAAGCTGTAGGGGCTGAGAATGCCTATCTCGGTGGTCTGCTCCAATGTTCCCCATCGCCTGGCCTCTCCCACCCTCTCTGGCATCGATGATGAGTAGCTCCCGACGGCCAATGTTTCTTCACGTGGGATGCTGAAAAAAAGACCTTCGTTAGGAAGTTCTTGGCCAAGAGTCATGCTTCCTCGGGCTCCAAGCAGTCTGTCATGGACATGTGCAAGAAGCTTGACACAGAGCCGGGTGCTGCGGTGGCTGAGCTGGCTCAGGAGGCAGTGGCTCCTCCCTTCAACTCGCTCTGTCCCGGTTCGCTCCCCTACTTCAACAGCGCGCAAGAGGAGGCGTCCATGGGATAATGGTCTTTCTATGACTAAGCGGGTGGCACGGAGAGCCGAGGTGCGTGATGCGATTCCTACAGGCAAGGATGGAAATTTTACCCATGGGTATGGGTACCCGTGGATACCGTACCCACATGGGCAAGGTATGTGTACAATTTTATACCCCCAGATAGTACTCGTACCCTACCCGTTAAGTCATGGGTAGGACATGGGTATAGCCTTGTACCCATGGATATACCCATACCCTATCCGTCGGGTGTTATTTGGTGAGTTTGTGAACCTATGTTAAAGTTGTCACCAATTGTCAATCTGAATTTAGATAGTCTTGTACTCATCTATTTCTTATTGAGTTGAGATAAATGTGTTTTTTGTCAAATGTGATATGGATTAATGTAAAATTGTGAATAATTGTGTACTGTTTTTTCTACCCGTCGGGTATGGGTACGGGTAAAGGATCATAGCCACGGGTATGGGTATGGATAGAATTTTATACCCATTTACTACACGGGTGTGGGTATGGTATTGCTCTACCCATCCCATACTCTACCCATTGCCATCCTTACCTACAGGTACCTCTCCTCCACCTCTCACCTCTCTTGTCAGATTGGTTTTGCCATCTTTACCTGATCGCCACTGCCTTCAAATTATTTCCTATTCGTCTTTTACTTTTGATGGTTCTCTTTCTTCCCCGTCTGTGTTGTTTTCTACTTTGCGTGCTAATGAGGTGGCCCATGTGGCCATTGCCAAGGCCAAGGAGGCCCTGGCGGTAGCAGCTGCGACCATGGTCAGGTCTATCCCTTCCTTACTTGCACACGAGATTGGTGAGGGCCAATCCTCGGCGCCTATGGCGAACAATAAACTGTGGTAAGAAACCCAAACCCGTGTGTGGTGCAATGCAGGTCGAGTCTTCGCATCAAAAATCTTTCATGTCGATGAAAGCTCTTTTTCTAGAATATCCGGGGTTTTGGTGCTAAGGGGCACATAGACCAAATCCGGTGTGGCTCCAATGTTAACTTTGTGGGCCTCCTGGAAATCCTCAAGCTTTATTTCTCTTTGAATGAGATCTCTGTTGTGGCTGGCGTAGATTGCTTTTGTTGGAAGTGATTGCATGTGTATGGTCACTCTAGGGGTATTTTGCTTGGGGCTAAGATTGATACGTTTGACTTCATGGCTTTTGATCATGGCATATTTTGGGCTAGTATGGTCGTTCTACACAAACATCTTAATACTCTTTGGGAGGTCTTGGTTGTGTACAGCCCTGCAGACCATTCTCTCTCGCACTTGTTCCTTGATGAATTATCAATCAAAGTTGAATCCTGTGTGCTTCATCTGATTGTTGGTGGGGACTTTAATCTGTTGCGAACCCCCTCGAATAAAAATAATTATATATTTTCGTGGCCTTTGGCGGAGACCTTTAATGAATTCATTGCTGATTCCGCTCTCTGTAAAATTCCTAGGGTTGGTCGGCGCTTCACGTGGTCTAATCACCAAGTTAACCTTGTTCGCTTATTCTTGACCGTGTGTTTGTCAATCATGCTTAGGACATCTCTTGCCCACGGTTGTCCCTCTCCTCTCAACCTCATGTGGCTTCGAACAACTGCCCTTTGTTGCTTAACTCTGGGCTTCGCTCTACTTCTATTTCCTACAAATTTCATTTTGATTCTTCCTGGTTGTTGGTTGATGGCTTTGTGCCCCTTGTTACCTTCAAAATTGCGCATTGGCTATCTGACATTCCTCATTCTTTTGGACCCCTGGATGACTGGCATTTTTGCTCTTATCACCTGAGAAAATTTCTCCGCGGTTGGGGCCGTAACCAACATGATGCAGTGATTAAGACTAAGGCTGATCTCCTTCATCAAATCAAAGAGCTTGACACCCAGGCTGATGCGGCTGGTCTCTCTCAGTCTAGATGGGAGCGGAGATATGATCTTGAAGGTGATTTGTTGCAGGTTTTTAGACAGGAGGAGATATATTGGAAGCAAAGAGGTACTATCAACTAGATGCTTAAGGGTGACTCGCTTTCCGCTTACTTCTTTGCTATTGCTAAAGGGAGGAGATGTCGTTGCTTAATAGATATTCTGGTGATTAATGGAGTCCGGACTTCTTACCACGATTTGATTCTCTCCCATGTGCGAGACTTCTCCTCTTCTCTCTTGGCTGAAAAGCCATCATCAGGTCACCACATCTCTGCGTCCATCTGTCCTATTAGGGGTTGTATCTCCAGGGAGGAGAATGAGGCCCTGGTGCTCCCACTGTCTGATGAGAAGGTTGAGGCCTCAGTCATGACATCCAAATCTAACTGCGCTCTTGGGCCTGATGGTTTTTCTATCTCCTCCTTCAAAAAGTTTTGGCCTGTCTTGAGAGGTCTTGTTTGTGCTCTGGTTTAGGGTTTTTGCTTGGGTACAATAGATATTTCTAGTCTTAATTATGTTGTCCTGACTCTCATTCCAAAGGTCAAGGGGGCCGACACTGTGTCCCAGTTTTGCCCCATCGCGCCCATAAATAACTTTGCCAAGTTTCCAGGAAAGGGATTTGCCACTCGCCTTTCCCACCTTGCTAACAGAGTGATCAGTCAGACTCAGTCCACTTACATTAAAGGGCGCTTTATTTTGGATGGTGTCCTCAGCCTCCATGAGATTATTCATGACCTTCATAGGAATAACACAAAGGCTATCATTCTTAAGCTTGATTTTGAGAAGGCTTATGACTCGGTCAGCTGGGAATTCCTTCGTGATGTGCTATTCGCTAAAGGCTTTGATGGAGCTTATGTTCATCATATCATGCAGACGGTCTTGGGTGGCCACACTATGGTGGCTGTTAATGGGAAGATGAGGAGTTTTTTTGCCAACTGTAGGGGCCTTAGGCAAGGAGACACGATCTCCCCTCTCCTGTTCAATTTTGTTGCGGATGCCCTGTCTTGCATTTTCTCCTGTGCGGCTTCCGCGGGCCATATAACCCCAGTGGCTTTACATCTTATCCCCTAGGGTATTTCTCACTTGCAGTACGTGGATAACACCATTATTTTGGTGGAACTAAATGAGTCCTGCACTACGAACCTGAAAATTGTCCTCCTCTGCTTCGAGGCTACTGCTGGGCTTAAAATTAACTTTAGTAAAAGTAAGGTCATTACCACTAGCGTTTCTGCTGCTAAAGCGTGTGGGGTGGCTCATCTTTTGAATAGTAAGCAAGGATCTTTCCCCTTTAAGTACCTGGGCCTCCCCATTACCCTCTTCAAGCTATGTGCCAAGGAGTTTGCTCCCACAGTTTCCAAAGTGGGAAATCTTGTCATGCCATGGCGAGGACGCTATAACACTACGGCGGGCAAAGCTTGTCTCATTAATGCATGTTTATCTTCTCTCCCCATGTTTATTATGGGCTTCCATAGACTGTCTGGAGGGACACATGCGGGTTTTGACAAGCACCGTGGAGCCTTCTACCGGAAAGGTCAAGATAAACATCATAAGTATAGGCTAGTTAAGTGGGCGAACATGTGCAAGCCCAAGCGCTTGGGTGGGCTAGGTATTCTTAATACCTCCATTATGAACAAATGCTTGATTATCAAATGGTGGTGGAAAATTATAACAGTGGATCCTGATTCTCTGTGGCTCAAGATCCTTAAAGCTAAATACTTCCCTAGCTGCAGCCCCTTGTTTGCGAGTGCCGCGGGTGGTTGGCAATTCTGGCACCAACTTGTTCTGGTGCAAAATGATTTTAGAGCTCATGTCAAGTTTATGGTCAGGTCTGGGACTTCTATATACTTTGGTTGGAGTGGTGGTGTGGGATGCACCCCTTGCTTCTGAGTTCCCTGTTCTTTTTTCATACTGCCCTAACGCTGAGATTTCTATCTCAGACCTCTCTAGGAATAATTGAGACCTCCATTTCCGGCGCTCTCTTTCTTCTGAAGAGTTGGATGACTGGCATTGTCTCAGTGCCATGTTCCCAGTGCTCTCGGAGGAACTGGACTCGGTTACTTGGCCCCACTCGCACTCGAGTCGCTTTTCGGTTAAATCCTTACATGCTACGCTTATTTCGGGTGCTCCTACTTCCAAATTTAAGCCTAAGCCTATTTGGCAGGCGAAAATTCCCCCTAAGATCAAAATCTTCATGTGGTAGGCGATTAGGGGCCTTCTGCCCGTGGTTGATCAGATTCATAAGACGAATGGGCCGAGCTTAGACACATGTTCCATGTGCCTGGAATTGGAGAACTCAGAGCACATTTTCTTTAAGTGCGTCCTCGCTAGGTTGGCATGGAGTTGCATTCGCTCTTTGTTGAGGGTCCCTTGGGATCCTATTTCATCTAATGAGCTTCGGGCCCTGTCTGCAAACCTCCAGGGACAGACGAAGAGGGTTTTCTGGATTGGTTTTGCTGCCTTATGCTCGTCCCTTTGGACCATTAGAAACAAGTTTATTGTTGAGCATGTTTTCCCTAACAAGCCGGCTGATTGGTTGTTTAAAATGTCCATCTTTTTGCAGCAGTGGAGATTATTGATTAGGGCTGATGATAGAGACGTGGTGGATGTCCTCATTTTCAAGGTCCGAGCATCGGCTTCCTCCCTACAGCAGAACTCTGTTGGCCCGACATAACTTCGCCGTTGCGTCTTCTTCTTACTTTGCAGTAGGTTGTGGCATGTGTGACGCTAGTCTCTGAATTATTTGATGGCCTGCGTGCCCTTTATCATGCCTTGTACTGTCGTTTGGTCGTGGGTCTGTTGGTACTGTTTGTGGTTTGGGACTGATGACTATGTTTGACTCTGTCTGATGGCTTTATCTATAAAGTCCGGTTTATGTCTTTTCTCTAAAAAAACAGCCCCCCTAATTTTGGTTTCATTGGCACAAGAGGAATCTTGATCTTGGTTTCATTGGCCAAGTGATGTCTGGCAGTTTACTCGCAAGAAGCCTGCATCTGACTGACTTGTTCTAGTACAGTATTTCTCAAAGATGGCTGACTTGAGTTATTTTATTATCAAGGAACTCCCATGCCAGTTTGGCTAGATCCAGTAGTTCTAAACATACAAGCAAATCACGCGCATGACCAGGCTGTCCGGAGTATTATAGGGATTATCAGTCTGCGATGAAGCTGACAAGAAGCTTCAGAGAAAGAATCTCACCCCTCACGTCCCCGTTCTCTTTGTCCTGGATAAATGGACGATCAACTGATCTTTGTCTTGGATATACGGGCCACTCAACCCAGGTCAGTTGATTCGAATCGCGCGATCAACTGATCTTGTCAGAGATTGATCTCTGGGCATCTCAAAGACGTGGATGGTTGACGTAGATGTCGTTTCTCTGAAACTGAGACGGGGAACGAGGACTGAAGAGAGCCTCGCCATTCAAATCCAAAGATAATTCCACGAATGACTATGCCATATTCAAGCCAGTTTGCAAATCTCTGTGAACAGTTTGTTGACACGCACAGTTTCTGATGTGCCACTTGGACTTGTAATATCTGTCATAATTAGAAGTACAGTAAGAAGCATTCTGCCATCCTATCAACTGGGTCTGGGTGGATGCATCTTTTCTGACATGGCCACAAGCTGACTTCTGAATCCTTGAGATTACTCATCTCATGTGCACGTTCCTTGCTTCTTGGCTTAAATTACTAGTAGTAATTTACACTTGCTTTGCTTGATCCCATCGCAGACCGTAGAGTGCACAAAAATTGACTTAAGATCCCCACTATGTTTGTCGTCACTGAGACACTGATCACCGAGGAGTGAACACCAAGACTGCTGCTAGAACTAGCTGCCAAGGCTCTTCTTTTCATGCTCTCGCGCCTCCCCGGGTATGATGAAGCGACACAGCTCTGCTGCCCTCCCGCCGTCGACGGGCGGCGAGATGCATGAGGAGACGATGGGCAAGGCGGACAAGTCATACAAGCGGCCTAGCCGCTGCTCCCGCCTCTGCTCCTTCCTCATCATCGCCGCCGCCTTCTCGATGCTGACATGCCACTGTTACGACTACGTCCACGGCGGCGTCGCGCGCGTCGAGCACGCCCGTGCGTCCTCGCGACGCCTCGGCGGGTCGCCCTTCTCCGACCCTGCCGTCCCGCCTCGGCGTGACACCGCCGACCGGAAGGTTTCGGCCGACAACGAAGCGTTCGAGCTCGCTGCTGCGGATGCGAGGCGGAGGCGAGAGCTGTGTAGCGGCCAGTACATCTACGTCCAGGAACTGCCTTCCCGCTTCAACACGGACATGGTCTGGGACTGCGAGGACATCTCCCCGTCCAAGGACAAGTGCAAGTACACGGCCAACGGCGGCTTCGGCCCGCGGCTCCAGGAGAGCGGGTGGTACGACTCCGACGAGCTCGCCCTGGACGTCATCTTCCACGACCGGATCAAGCGGTACGAGTGCCTCACCAACGACTCCTCCCTCGCGTCCGCCGTCTTCGTCCCGTTCTACGCCGGCCTCGACGTGGCGCGGCACCTCTGGGGGTATAACGTCTCCACGCGGGACGCGATGGCGCTGGAGATGGTGGATCTGGTCACGGCGCGCCCCGAGTGGCGCGCCATGGGCGGTCGAGACCATTTCTTCGTCGCCGGCCGCACCACGTGGGACTTCCGGCGGCAGGGCGACGTGGACGCTGAGTGGGGAAACAAGCTTTTCCGCCTGCCAGCCGTCCGGAACATGACCGCGATCGTCGTGGAGGCGAGCCCGTGGGACCGGAACGACGCCGCCATCCCGTACCCCACCGCCTTCCACCCGGCGACCGACGAGGCCATCTTCTTCTGGCAGGACCGGGTGCGCGGGCTGGAGCGCCAGTGGCTCTTCTCCTTCGCCGGCGCCCACGCCGAGGACAGCAAGTCCATCGCAAGCAACCTCGTCGAGCAGTGCAGGGCGTCCGCCGCCTGCTCGATGATGGAGTGCACGAAGGGGCCGGGCAACCAGTGCGATTCCCCGGCCAGCATCATGAAACTCTTCCAGAGCTCGACGTTCTGCCTCCAGCCGCGGGGCGACAGGTACACGCGCAGGCTGGCCTTCGACGCCGTGCTCGCCGGTTGCATCCCGGTCTTCTTCCACCCCGGCACGGCGTACGTGCAGTACACCTGGCACCTGCCCAAGAACCACACCGATTACTCGGTGTACATCTCGGAGGAGGACGTGCGCGGGAACGTGAGCGTGGAGGAGAGGCTGCGGCGGATACCGACGGACGCCGTCGAGAGGATGAGGGGCGCGGTCGTGGGCCTCATCCCGGCGGTGACCTATAGTGACACGTCAACGAAGCTTGAGTCGACGGTGAATGACGCATTCGACATGGCGGTGTGGGGCGTCATTCGGAAGGTGGCGAAGACGAGGAAACGCATCCTGGAGGGCCGTGCGGAGGATGAGAAGCCAGAGATGTATAGTTGGAAGTACCCATTGTTGGGAGAAGGGCAGAAGGCTGAGGATCCCCATGAATGGGATCCCTTGTTTGCCTTCAATTAGCTTAGCTCCTCGTTGTTGGATTATGTGGTTTTGATGTACTCCCTCCGTTCCATAATATTTCTCATGGTTTTAGTTCAAATTCAAAAAAAAATCACGAAAAAAAATATGGAATGAAGAGAGTACTTTTTAGAACATAGATCAGGGGGTAATCATTTATTTTCATTTAAACTATATGTAGCACATGTACCATTTCGTTTTCAGACAGTGCAAGTTTCAAGTTTGATTCAGCGCCAGGCTATGCATGCATCATTTTTTCTGTTGAGGCGGGGATCAAGGTCTCCCCGCGGCGGTCCATTTGGCCATCGGTAGGGTTCCCTCGCCCTCCACTCCTCCCCACCCCCGCGCCGCCTGCTCCCTGCCTCGTCCCCTCGGCCGCTGCCGTCCCGCCTCGACTTCCCCTCGCCGGCGCTGCCGGCCCTCCCTCGCCTCCTTCCCCCTCCGCGCCACCCATGCCTCGGGAATGGGGAGACGACGCGGGGCGCCCCAAGCGTCGGGCGGACGACCGCCGCGACCCCCCACACCCCTCCCCAACGGCCGCCGGCGCGAGGAGGACATGCGGCAGCAGCTCTCCTCCCGGCCGGCGCGGTCCTCTCCGGCGCGCGGGACCCGCCCCTCGCCTTCTCGCCCCTCGCGCCGCTCCCCGGCCTGCGGCGACCGACGCTCCCGCTCGCCCTCCCGCCGCTCTTCTCCGCGGGGGGAGTCGCGTGACCGAGGCCGGTCTCCGGCCCGGGAGGCTCGGCCGCCCCCTCGGCGTCGGTCCCCCTCGCCGACCCGTCGCCGGGACCGGTCCCCTTCGCCGCCCCGCCCGCTCCCCACCAACAACGGCGCCGACGTCCCTCCCTCCCGCCGCTACCAGCCCCCCCCTCCCCGCTCCCAGGCTGCGTTTCCGCCGTCCAACGGCGGCAACGGCAACCGGGGACGCCCGGGATCCAAGAAGAAGAAGAAGAAGGGCCCTCCGCGCCCCCATGCCGCCGCCTCCACCGCAATCGCGGCTCCTCCTCCGGGTACCACCGCCTCGGCCGTGGCCCAGCCGTGCTTCAACTGCGGCTTGACCGGACACTTCCAGGTGGCGTGCCCCAACCCACCGACGTGCTACCTGTGCAAGGATACCGGGCACCCCGCGATTCTCTGTCCGGACCGCCCGGTGACTGAGGAGCTCATGATGTATGGGCACGGCATCGAGGACTTGGCCTTCTTCCACATCGAGGTGCCCGAGCTCGCCCCGCCATCCCCCTCGCTGCTGGCTTTGGTGACGGTCGTGGGCGATGCCGTCGCCACCCCGGAGCTGATTGAGGCTGAGCTCAACCACTTGTGCCGATGCACGTGGGACTGGCAGGTGACCCCCACGGCCCCCAGCGCCTTCTCAGTGGTCTTCCCTGACGCGATGAGCATGGGATTCTGCACGCGCAGCAACAACATCACCCTGGCTCTCAACGACATCGTGGTGAACATTTCTGAGCCGCAGTGGGATCCCAGAGCCGTCGCTACCCTGGACACAGCTTGGCTCCTCATCTCCGGCCTCCCTGATGTTGCCCGGTCCGAGCGGGTCATCCGCAGTATGTCCAAGATCCTGGGCAGGGTGGTGGTGGTTGACGAGCTCTCCCTGCGCAAGGAGGAGGAGGTCCGGGTTAAGGTGAAATGCCTGGACTCCTCCAAGCTCCACGTCACGATCCGTGTCTTCTTCAACGATGATGGCTACGACCTCAAGATCCGCCCCGAGCCTCCGTCCCACATCGGCCGCCCCCGCCTCTCTGCTGGCAGCCTCATGGGGGGGGGCGGCTGCTGATGCTGACGACTCCCACCACCGCCGCTCGCGCTCCTCCCGCTTCGACGCCCCTGTCGAGGATGAGGATGAGTCGGAGCACTCTCGCTCCCCGTCTCGGGACCCCCCCCCCAACCCTCCCGCGGGTCGGGGCGTACCCGGGTGTCGACTGCCGATCTCGCGGTCGCCCTCCGCCTGGCCACCCCACTGGCTTCCTCCCCATCTCCGTCGGCGTCGACCGGCGACATCTCCAGCGTGAGCCTCCTCGTCGCCCCTCCATCGTCGCCCCCCTCCCCCGGCGCCGCCTCTGCCCGCCGCCTCGCGCCGCCGGGGGCTGAGCCCACGCCCTCCGCCGGCTCGCCTTCTCCGGTTTCTTCCGGGGTTGGCGGTGTTGGGGAGCCCGTCGCCCCTGCCCCGTCTCCTCCACCCTCGGGGGCCGCGGTCGGGGCGTCTCTGGGGCCGTCCGATCCACACCCCGCGCTGGTGCCGTCCGGCTCCCACCTCGCCTCGCCGGCTTCCCCTGACGCCTCGGTGGCGGTGGACGTCTCCTCCCCGGCCTCCGCGCACCCCCCTCCGATGGTGGCGTACGCTAGGAGGCCCCGCTCCACCTCGCCGCAGCGCCCGCCTGGAGGCGGCGCGGCCGAGCGACTCCCCTGCACCTTTCATCGTCGAGCGGGCGGAGCTCCGCGCCGCGGTCCGGAACCTCGAGTCAGGTGCAGACCCCGCCCCTCCCAGTTCTTCTCGTTGCTCCTTTTCTGCTCTCGAGGCCGCTCCTCTCGGCCACCTCGCTAAGGTGGCCAATGACTCGGCCATTGTCTTCAGGGGGGGGGGGGTCGGTCCCCCCTTAGATCAGATCGCGGCCATTAGGGCCCGGGAGATCCTCGACGGCAGGCTAGCTGAGACTCGTGCCCGCCTGCTTCGGCCCCCGGAGGGCCCGCCCCCACCCCCGCGGCTCCGGCTCCTCCGGTGGCCGGCGGGATTATCCGTGGACGCACTCGGTCTCGCCCGGCCGCCCTTCGCGCGCAAAGCGCCTCTCGTGTCCTGGGGTCAAGCAGCCCCCCGATGGGGGTTTAGATGCGGGCCCTCTTCTGGAACCTCCGCGGCTTCGGCCATGATGGTCGTCGCCGCCAGCTCATCGAGTACATCCGGGAAGAACACATTGACATCGTGGCCATCCAAGAAACCCTTCGCTCCGAGTTCACCCTGCAGGAGCTTGAACACCTGAGCCCCCACCTCTTCGCTTGGCACTGGCTCCCTTCTAGTGGGACCTCAGGCCACTCGGGTCGCATCCTCTTAGGGGTTAAGGATGCCACATTCGAGGTGGGAGGCATGGATAGAGGGGAATTCTTCGTTAGTATGGAGATCTTCGAGCGTGCCCTGAACTTCAAATGGGAGGTCATTGTTGTCTACGGACCGGCAGATCACCGCCGCTCCCCGACCTTCCTTGACGAGTTGCAGCTGAAGATCTCTAACTCCCCCCTCCCAGTTTTAGTGGGGGGCGACTTCAATCTCATCCGATCCCCGGATGAGAAGAATAATTCCCGGATTAATTTTCCCCGCATGCAATTATTCAACGATTGGATCGCGGAGCTGGGGCTCCGCGAGCTTGACCGGACAGGTGCCAGGTTCACTTGGACCAACCGGCAATCTGTCCCGACAGAATCTGTGCTAGATCGTGTCCTAGTTTCCCCGGAGTGGGAATTGCGATGCCCCTTGGCATCGCTCCGGGCGGTCACCCGGATTGGCTCCGATCATGTCCCCCTTCTCTCCACCGCCGACGAGCGCCCCCCCTCCCCGCCGCGGTTCCGGTTCGAGCTCTTCTGGCTCAACCAGACTGGCTTCCGGGAGGCCGTCGTCGCCCGCTGGATTTTCGCTAGGTCGGCACCCCATCGCTCCATGTCCGCTGTCGACTCATGGCACTTTTGTGCCAAGCTTGCCCGCCAGTTCATGAAGGGTTGGGGGGCTAACCTTGGCCGGGACCTTAGAGAGCGCAAGAAGACCATCCTGATTGCTATTCAAGCCCTGGATGCTCGCGCGGACTCGACCGGGCTCTCCTCGGATGAGTGGATGCTACGATACGACCTGGAGGACCAGCTCTCCACCATCTACACGGATGAGGAGGCCTACTGGTGCTTGCGTGGTACCCAGAGGTGGGTGCTACAGGGCGATGCCAACACCGCCTATTTCCAGGCGGTTGCGAACGGCCGGCGCCGTCGCAACTCCATCCACTGCATGTGGGATGGAGACACGCCGTAGTTCTCCCCGCGGCCATCCGCTCTCATGTGGATGGCTTCTATAGAGCCTTATTTACCCCCACCCCGCGCGGTGGGGCTAGTCTCGCCCCCGACATTTGGTCGGGCGCGCACGTAGTCTCGGCTGAAGCCAATGCGGCTTTGGTTGCCCCCTTTAGCGAGGACGAGGTCCTTGCTGCCATTAAGGGGATGAACCCCTCCTCGGCCCCGGGACCTGACGGTCTACCAGTGTCTTTCTTCAAGACGTTCTGGCCTACCATCAAGCCTGAGGTCATGGCTCTCTTTGAGGAATTCTACTCGGGCTCCATGGACCTGGGGCGCCTTAATTATGGGGTTGTGACCCTCATCCCCAAGGTCCCGGGCGCCTCCGATATTCGCCAGTTTCGCCCCATCACAGTGATTAATGTGATTTTTCGGATCCTGGCTAAAGGGTACGCCAATAGGGTGACACTCCTTGCGGACTCAATCACCCACCCGAACCAATCCGCCTTCATTCAAGGCCGATTTATCCTGGATGGGGTGTTGGTGTTCCACGAAGTCCTCCACGAGGTCCGCCTGAAGCGCCATAGGGCGGTCTTTCTTAAGCTGGACTTCCACAAAGCCTACGACACGGTGCACTGGTCGTTCCTGAGGGAGGTCCTGCTCCGCAAGGGCTTCGATGACCGTTGGGTGACCCGCGTCATGCAGCTCGTCTCCTGCGGTCGGACTGCGGTGAACATCAACAGCGACATTGGGCCCTTCTTCCCTGCCCTTTGCGGGGTCCGGCAGGGAGATCCCTTCTCGCCGTTCTTGTTCAACATGGTCGTGGATGCCCTGGCCGCCATCTTGGATAAGGCCAAGGCTGCTGGGCATATTCGAGGCCTTGTCCCGCACCTTGTTGGAGGGGGAGGTGTTTCCCTTCTCCAATACGCGGATGACACCATTATTATGGTCGAGGGTTCCGCCTTAGAGATTTCCAACCTGAAGTTCCTTCTTCTGTGCTTCCAACAAATGTCGGGCCTCACCATCAACTTTGACAAGAGCGAAGTGATGGTACTCGGGTACCCCTCAGAGGACGCACAGTCCATTGCCGACCGGCTTAACTGTCGACTGGGTTCTTTCCCCACGACCTATCTGGGGATCCCCATTAGTGACTCGCGCCTCACCGTGGCGGACCTCCGCCCCACGGTGACCCGTATGCAGCATCGCGTAGAGCCCTGGAAAGGGCGTTGGCTGTCGAAGGCGGCGCGCGTGATCCTTATCAACTCCTCGCTAGCTAGCCTCCTGTGGTTCCTCATGAGCTTCTATAGCCTTCATGAAACGCTCCATCAGGAGGTCGCCAAATACCAGTCCAGATTCTTCTGGGCTGGGGAGGAGGGCAAGCAGAAATACCACATGGTCAGCTGGCCAGATATCTGCAAACCTAAGGACCAGGGCGGTCTTGGGATTCTGTCCTCTCGACGCATGAACATTGCCCTCTTGACCCGTTGGCTCTGGCGCATTGCCAATGGGGATGGAGGCCTCTGGCTCACTATCATCCAGAACAAGTACCTGCGTGGACAGCCACTCGCGTTCTGCCAACGCTCTGGCGGCTCCCAGTTTTGGCAGGCCGTCGTCCAGCTGCTGTCGGTCTTGCGTATAGGCACATCCATCTCGGTGGGCACTGGCGCCTCGACCTTGTTCTGGCTGGATAGATGGCTCGGAGATTCCCCTCTAGCCGCCCGGTTCCCCATCCTCTTCGACATTGTAGTTGACTCTCGGGTCTCAGTCGAGGCGGCCCTTATTGACTTAGGGCGCCTCGCGCTCCGCCGCCCTTTTGGCCCCGCTGAGGTGGCTGCCTGGGATGTCCTCCTCCAGGACATCGCCCTACTACCTATGGACGTGGCCGACTCTCCGGACGCCATCTCCTGGCGCCTAGATCCCTCCGGCCGCTTCTCCACTAAATCCCTCTACGCGGCTATTGTCCCCTCGTCAGCCCCGGAGCCCTTCGGTCTGATCTGGGACATCCGCCTCCCCCTAAAGATTCGGATCTTTCTTTGGCAATGGATCCGCGGCCGCCTCCCGACCGGCGTTGAGGTTCTTAAGCGCCATGGTCCTGGCAATGGAATGTGCCCCCTGTGTGGCACGGTAGAGGACGCTAATCACATCTTCTTCTCTTGCTACACGGCACAGTTCCTTTGGTCTTGTTTCCGCGAAACGGTTGGGGGACAGTGGTGCAACACCAACTTCCCTGACTTGCTTGCGGAAATTCAAGCCTCCCCCCTCGCTACAGACATATTAGATGGCTGTGCGTCGGGGTTCTCGCCTGGACGCTGTGGACGGTTCGCAATAAGCTTGTCATTCAGAAGGTGCCTCTTCGGCGTGCTACTGACTCCATCTTTAAAATGTGTGGTTACTTGCAGCTCTGGCGGCCGCTTAGCCGCCCTCAGGACCGGGACGCCATCAACAGACTCCTCACCGACCTCCGTTCGTTGGCCTTCCGCCTGGCGCCTCCGCTCCCGCCGCCACCCCCGGAGCCCGACTAGAGGATGTGTCCCTCCTGGCGCGTGTGCCTTTTTGTGTGTGTGTGTGTTGGGCTTGTTGAGCTGTGCCCTCAGCAGTAACACTTGATGCTTGCTTATGTTTGGACTCTGTGTGAGTGTGGACTTTGTGTGTGTGTGAACCTTGTTGGATGTTGGCTTTGGCATTGGCTTTATAATATAAAGCGGGGCGGGAGCCTTTTTCGGTAAAATGGCAAAAGCCGCAGAACACGATATCACTAGCATCACCAAGAAAACCTATCACCAACAATCTAAAAAAACCAAATCCACTTGACGTTTGATCTGGAGACCTCCGATATCGAACGAAAAGGGGGCCCCTCCTCCTCATTTGCGCCTTATGCGCCGGTTTTTCATGCTGGCGCTCACGTCCCATCTCACTTGAGCCGGCCCATTTAGCTGGATCGATCCCTTCCTTCGATCGCTTGACAAACAGAAAATTTGCTCGTTTAATTCAAGTGACGCGTTGATCGTTCAATTCAGTTGACCATTAAATTTTGACCAATTCTTCGCAGCTGACCATGTTGACTTTTCAAAAAAAGTTAAAAATCCTCAATTTTGAAAGAGAATTCCTCAATTTGAAAATTTCATCGATTTTTAAAAAATGTTCATCAGATTTTGGAAAATTTCGTGAAATTTGGAAAAAGTTCATCTATTTTGAATAATAAGTTCACCACTTTTCAAAAAAGTTCATCAATTTTGAAAAAAGTTTACCAATCTTGAAAAACATTCGTTGGATTTGAAGAAAGTTCGTCGGATTTGAAGAAAAGTTCATCAAATTTGAAAAAAAAAATACATAAATTTGGGAAAAAGTTCATCATATTTAAAAAAAGTTCACCGAATTTAAAATTCAGCGAATTTGATAAAAGTTCATCTATTTTTAAAGAAGAAGTTCATGACTTTTTGAAAAGCTCATCGAACCTAGGAAGAAGAAAAATAAAAATAGAAAATAGAAAACAGAAGAAAAAAAGGAGAAAAGAAATAAATATATGAAAGTTAGCATGTTCAGTTGGGGATGGCGGGGTGGTTACTGCAGCTTACTATTAAGCAGGACGTCCCCTGTTCGATTTCGAGTACTAGCAGACTTTTTCTGTGGAGAAGGGGAGTATGTGCCCATTTGCGGATTATACTGTATCGGGCGCAGAGGGCACCGAATAGGATTTAGCACCCCCTATAGGGTGCCTTTTGCGCCAGTTTCGTTAGTCGGCACTCACACAGAAGGTCGTTTAGACCGGCCCATTAAGATCAATCGTTCGCTTCGCTCGTTTGATCGCTCCACACACATATGTTCGCAACGACCAGTTTACATTTGACCATTCATCATCTAACCTTTGACCATTGACTTTTTACAATTTTGAATAAACGCAAAATTAAAAAGGTTCAAGAAATCGAAAAAGCATCACCAAATTTTGAAAAAGTTCACGAATTCAAAGAAAGTTAACCGGATTTTGAAAGGAGTTCATGAATTTGAAAAAGTTCATCAAATTTGAATAAGGTTCAAAAAAAATTCATAGATTATGAAAAAGTTCAGTGAATTTAGAAAAAATCATTCAATTTCAAAACAGCTCATTAAATTTGGAAAAAAAAGTTCATTGCTTTTGAAAAAACTTCATAAAATTTGGAAAAAGTTCAACGATTCTGAAGAAAATTTCATCGATTTTGAAAAAAAGCTCACAAATGTCACAGCCCTAGCTAAGCCCTTGCCTGACTCTGCTTAAGCATCCATGCATCATGTTTAAATTCAAATGAAAACTTGAAATGGGGATGTTCAAACCCTAGCAGATAATAATTTTAACTAGGTTCAATTCAAATATTTTCATTGGACCCAAAATACCCTCCAAAAATGTTCATTATTTCTGGAAAAAGGTTAAAACCTTAATCAGAGGTCTTGCACATTTTTCCAATGCATTTATGGTTTTTGAATTAATTCATAATTGTATTTCAGTTGGAGCAAATAAATTCTATAAATATTTTTATTGCTCCAATGATCCTGGAATATTTTGTGGAGCTCTAGGATAAACCTTAATGCATCCACAATAATTTCCAGAGAGCTGCAAAAATAATTTGGTTAAGAAACCAAATTAAAACAAAACTGCAAAATTAGAAAACAGAAACAAAAAAAATAGAAAGAACAGAGACTCACCTGGACCCTTACCTACCTGGCGCCACCAACTAGCCCAGCTCCTGCGCGGCCCGTTACTGTGCAGCCCAGCTGCCAGTCATCTTCCTCCCCCTCGCCCCGAAGCAGCTGCGTGCTGGACGCACGCGCGTCGACGCCGGCCACCTCCTGCTTCGCGCTGGAGGCCTCCCCTTCGAGCCTGTCCATGCGTGGAGACGCCACGACACTCCCCCTGACCCCCCCCTCGCTCTGGACCCCCTCCTCCTCCTCTGCTCTCTCTCTCTCTCGCGATCGACCACGAGCACCCGAGAGCACCGACGAGCTCCACCGCGGCCAATGTCCACCCCTCGCCTCGCCGATGCTTCCAGAAGAACCGCCGCACCTTCCTCTTCGTCTCCACCAACTCACGTGACGCCGGGTGCACCGCAGCGTCGTCCCTGCCGCCTTCATCGCTGCATCTGTCCGGCGATCGCCGCGGTCGATTCGCCGCCTCCGACGCCTCCCCGAGACCACCGAGCTGCTCATCGACCTCGCTGTGAGAATCCGTGCAGAACCCCTCTCCTTCCCCTCGCGTTTGCGAGCTCTAGGCCATAGCTCCGTCGCGGCCGAACTCCGGCCGCCGCTGACCTCGTCGCCGCCGTCACTGTAGCCACTGGAGCTCCCACCCGAGTACACCATCGTGCTCAGAACGTCTCCACGAGCCCGTTGCATGCCGCAGCTCGCCCTCCCGTGCCCCCTAGTGGTCGCCCGTGTCTAACCCGAGCTCCGGCGGCCGCAACCGAGCTCGCCGTCGTCGACTCCGGCCACCCCAGGCCCAGAGACCACGACCATCCGACGCGCCATCGCGCCAGCTCTCCGTAGGGCCAAAGGGCGCACTGAACGGTGCAGTATAGACGAAACCCGAGCCACCCCGGTGCGTCTCCGCCGCGTTTTTGGTCGTCGCCGGCGAAACTCCGGCGAGCCAACGTGGCACATTTAGTTAACACTAATGACGCCATTAGCTGATCACTGTGCCACTGACGAATGGGCCCACGCGCTAGATTAACCCAGAATTATTCCTGTTTAAACTAGACTAACCCACCGGGCCCACATGTCAGGTTGACTACGCTGACGTGGCTGTTGACCTGGTCCCACCTGTCAGTGAGCTAAACAGCCATGTGTCACTGACGTGTGGCCCCCACACGTCAGGTTAGACCTGGACGGCGCCCGTTGACCTGCTGACGTCACTATGAGGTCATGCTGACGCAATAATTCCTTTCTGGAATTTAAATAAATCTTAAATGATTTATTATTTTCAGAAAATGTCCAGAACTTCTAAAATTCATAGAAATTCAACCGTAACTCCAAATTAAATAATTTATATATGAAAAATGATCAGAAAAATCCAATCTAGCCATCTGTACCATTTTCATGCATGTTAGAACAACTTATAGCTTCTGTTTAGCACAAATCAATTAAATGGCATTTAAACTCTCACATATGGAGTTTGAATTTGAACCTAGTGTTCAAACCAATCCCATTTAACCTGTTGCTAGATGCATTAGCCCCAAACACATTCATATTGCCATGTCATAGCATGCATCATATTGTGCATTGCATTGATTGTGTTCTTCCTTATTTGCCGGTATTTGTCCCCTTTCGATAGACGTGGTTCGACGATGAGTTCGATGACACCGATGAAGAGCTATATTATCTTCAGAAGTGCCAGGCAAGCAAAACCCCCTTGTTCATTCCGATAAAATCCCACTCTCTCGCTCCTGCTCTCTTTTACTACATTAGGACAACAACGACATATTTGTTACTTGCTACGGTAGCTGAACCCCTTTATCCTTTGCATGACCTGTCATTGCCACAGTAAATAGATGAAACCCACTAGCATGAGTAGGAGTTGTTTGAGCCCTGATGTGCCTACTCATTCATGCTTGTTTGTCATGCCTGCTACTGCTTAGAGTTGAGTCAGGTATGATTCATCGGGGATGAATCAGAGGTGTGTGAACATGTCCTACTGTGTATGAACTAAGTGTGTGAACACGATTTGGGAAAGGTAGCGGTGAGAGGCCATGTAGGAGTACATGGTGGGTTGTCTCATTGCAGCCGTTTTCAGGAACTGAGTTCTGTGTTTGTGATCCATGATCAGTTACTACCACACATTGGGCTCCGGGCGCTCCAAGCTCTCTCGACTTATTAATCAACATGATCTCTGTCCAGGAGTTGCAACTAGTTTCTGGTGTTTGTAGGTAGTGTTAGTAGTCTACCAAGTGGCACCCGGTACAGGTGGGCTTGGGACAGACTAGGCACAGTGGCCCGGTGTACCAAGTGGCACCCGGATGGTGGACTTGGGAACCCTGCTCACATCGTTTGGGGCCGTGAGCGACACCCCGGCCGGATCTCCTTGCGGATGGAACCAGAATAGGCGATAAACCTGGACGAGAGACTTGTATGGTTAGTCAGGTCGTGGCCGACTCCCTCGCCCGGCTTCCGCTTGAAGGTTGCCGAGGTACATGACGTGTACAGGGCGATAAGTGGCGAGAGTGTGTGTGAAGAAGTACACCCCTGCAGGGTTATCACTATCTATTCGAATAGCCGGATTCCTCGGATATGGAAACTTGGACCCCTTGCATAGTTCATAGACAAGTGAAAGTGGATACTCTAAAATACGCAAGATAAGCGTGAGTGCTATGGATGGCGTTCTCGTAGGGAGACGAGAGCGGATCCATAGTGGTGTATTGATATGGTGAATATGTGGACTCGTGTGCGCCACCTCAAAAGAGTTACTTGCAGTCGTAGTTCAGGATAGCCACCGAGTCAAAGCTGGCTTGCTGCAGTTAAACCCCCACCATCCCTTTGTTGCTAATGATGCATATGTAGTTAGTTCTGATGTAAGTCTTGCTGGATACATTTGTACTCACGTTTGCCTATTTTATGTTTTTTCAGAGAGATTTCGGTCTCGTTAGTAGTTCCGCGTGGACTTCGATGTTTAGCTTGTTACCTCAGCTACGATCTTGTGCCTCGGCAGGATTTGGTAGATAGTCAGGCTTCTCAGCCTTTTTCATTTATAAGATGTCTGTACTCAGACATGATAGCTTTCGCTTGTGCTTTGACTTGTATGCTCTGAATGTTGGGTCATGAGACCCCTGTTTGTAATATCTCGCTCCTCGGAGCCTAATGAATACTTACTTGTGTCGTAGAGTCATGTTGTGATGCCTTGTTGTATTTGCACATATCGAGCATATTGTGTGTATGATTGAAATGCTTGGTATGTGTGGGATCTGACTATCTAGTTGTTTATCTTTAGTAGCCTCTCTTACCGGGAAATGTCTCCTAGTGTTTCCATTGAGCCATGGTAGCTTGCTACTGCTCCGGAACACTGAGGCTGGCCGGCATGTGTCCTTCTTCGTTCTGGTGTCTGTCCCTTCGGGGAAATGTCACGCATTGAGTACCGGAGCCCTGTTAGCCCGCTACAGCCCGGTTTACCGGAGTCCTGCTAGCCCAGTGCTACAGTCCGGACCCACTTGCTGATGACCGACACGTTCAATGCTGGGTCATGGATGCATGTCCCTGTAAGTCTGTGCCACTTTGGGTTTACGACTAGTCATGTCAGCCCGAGCTCCTTATCATATGGATGCTAGCGACATCATCATATACGTGAGCCAAAAGGCGCAAACGGTCCCGGGCAAAGGTAAGGCGACACCCGTGGGAATACCGTGCGTGAGGCCGCAAAGTGATATGAGGTGTTACAGGCTAGATCGATGTGACATTGAGTCGGGGTCCTGACAGCTTTGGTATCAGAGCTTGACTGCCTGTAGGATTACCAAGCCAAACTGGTTGAAGTTGAGTCTAGAAATTCTTTAGTTATATAAGGGAATTGATTGTGGGATGGAACGTAAGGCTTTTTTACTCCTTATACCTAATGGCCTCTGATCTGAGTCATCCTCTTCTCTTCTACGAGGACTAAGAACTAGGCCTTCTCACCTATCTATCAGGATGACGTGTTACTAATCCGTAGACTTATAGATTGTTGGATTTAAGTCTCAGTTCAGTTCCTACTACTTCTGTATGTTAACTGTTGATCTCCAAACTTTGATATTGTGCCTTTGAGTGGCTATGCCAATTTTTGTAGTATGTCTCCAAACTTTTTGAGCATTTGCAGCTGTTATGCTGTCCGAGTCATCCCAGGTTTCTAAATAGTCTGAAGCATTTGCAAAATCCCTTCCTCCCGTTCCGATGTTCCTTTGGGCCAGATTAACCACACTAATCAGTTAGTTGAGGTACTCCGTTGCCTTAACATATATGTCGGAGTTATTATTATGACCCTAGGTGTCTAGAGTATCACCTAGTAATTTAGCCATGTTTTGTGTTCCAGTGTGATGATTCTGGCTATCATTCTCGAAAGCATCCCGTGATGCCAGTTAGTAGTAGGTATTCTACTCCTTGGGTTTTGAACCCGAGATCCACCCTACTTACCTCATGTTGATAGTGTTTGCTAGTTCCTTTAGGATATTAGTAACCTTTGCGATAGTCCTCGAGGTCCGTGGTATTTCCTTCTTCCAAATACCATGAACCATTCTTGGCAGGAGTTCTTTTGAACCTAAAGATCACAACAGGAGTGCCCTCTATGAGTTCTCCATTCTATATTGCGACTCTGCCAATTCTACTTTTCTGCATGGGTTATCCGGAAGAAATATGCTGAATTTGTTCGGCATACTAATCCATGTATCCACAACTCAGAAAATTGTATGTTCCATTGAGTTGTCCCTCTTTAGTTGTATTCCAGTCTTCATCTATCCGTTGATAGTCAAGAGTAATTGTGCATTCGTGTTATCGATGCTTATTATTCTTGTGGTCCGTCGAGCCATTCTATTCTGGAATGACTAGGAGAAACAAACTCCAGTACCTCATCCATATCCAGGATCGGGTCAAAGAAGTTGTGCTCCGCAGATCAAATTGCTAAGCCAGCTTTTGTTCTGCTCTACCTTGGAGTATTACCATCTTTATATCGGGATTGTTATAGGAATTGCACACCATCCTATGAACTCTTGGTACAGTGATACTTCTTGCCATCATTGTTCATTCCTCGGTTCCTGTGTTATTGTAACCGGAATGCCGACAAGTGAATCATGATGTGTGAAATCAATACTGCTAGCAACCCCGTTGCTTAGTAGTTATAGGACAATAATTTCATTCTTAGCATGTTGGTTATTGAATCATCATTCTAAGATTGATCGTGCTACCTAGTCCATTCTCCTGGTTCACTCCTCGATCGATGAGTTAGGATTATTTCAAATCCTTGCTCTATTGATCATATCGTCTTGCCCTAAAAAGCAGGATTGTCCTCGATCTTAGTAACATATCGGTGGTTCGTGATTTTCTGAATATCTTCTCGGAAGTATTACCAGGTTGTCACCTGACCGCTATGTTGAGTTCGTGATCAAGTTGGTTTATTCCTGTAAACCACCCCTTCTCCAAGAGTCTGTGTTGGATACCCCTGAGCTAGATGGTTAAGCTGAACAGCAACTTGGAGAGTTGGAAGATAAAAGCTTGCCTAACTTAGTTCATTTCCCAAAAGGGGTATCTTGTGGTTGTGTGTGTTGAAGAAAGATGATATCTTTATTGGTTGATCCTCATGATCAATTGTTGGATCTATTATCTTACCCAAACCTTTGATTTGAGTATGGGCTATCGTCAAATCAAGTCAGAACCAACGATATTCGTAATGTTGTCTTACTCGTGGCTGTCCCTCGAGCATACACCATTATATCTTTTGGTCTGACCAATACTATCACCTTGTTCTCATAATTATGGAATTCCATTTTTATGGAAACCTGGATGAATTGTTGTTGAGCCCATCGACAACATCCTTGTCCTCTCCATGATTTTGTCGGACATCAAGCTAGTGTTGGAAACTTGTGTAAGCATTTCTTCGTGTTTCGTTCATGAAGCATATGTTTGGATGAAAGAAGTGACTACCTCTGATTCATGTGTACTTGGTGAAAGTTGCCGCCGTGAATTCGAGAAAGTTTGTCTTGCCTCCCCTGGAATCATCTCAAGTCAGTCATGCATGTGCGAAGTATGCTATGGTTTGATAGGCTCGCTACCTCCATTCCATATGTGTCCCGAGCACACCAAGCCACTGATTGATTTGTTCAAGGAGAAGAAGTTCCTTCATAAGAGCTAATCATATGACTTATGCAAGGACTTCGTTATCCACGGTGATGGTTCCCAACCAGAACTTGGTAGTGTTTTATTGTAAGACTACCACGTGGTCATGCTTGTCTAGGACATCGTGTTCACACGTGTGCAGCAGAACCAACTCATGTCTTAGAGCTTGCTATCGTAGTTCATTTCCCGAGAATCTCGCAATGTCATCTCGTCGATTTGTGTTGCAAACTTTCATTTTTCTTCCTAGACTCGATGAGTCTGGAATATCCTGACACCAACCAGATCTGAATCTCAGGCAGATATGATGGTTGGAACATTTCCCAAGAACTATAATATCGGTCCCTCGATAACCGGTAAGGTGGATGTCGTGGCCAACACACCCAGCCGGAAGAACCATTATTGTAGTATCTTGATTGAGGAAGTTGGCCACCTCCCCATAAGGATTTTGTAGGATTTACTCCCTAGTCGTTCCTTGTGGATTTTTTTGTGTGTTCCCGAAGTTCGACCTTTTACTTGATGTTCTAGATACCAAACCATTTCAATGAATGGGATATGCTAGCACATCAAGGAGAACATTAGAGGCGGAGTGCTAAATGTCTCTCGGTCGATCATCCAGATTTTATTTCCATGGCCCCGCCAAGGGTGAAATCTGAGAAAGTGTTATCCTCCTTTGCATCTGCATCATCCATCATCATTCATCATGGTAGCAAGTTGTGTTGCCAGGATCCTTGACACGGATGTTGGTAAAACCTTGATGAATATGGAAATGCTCAAGTTCTTGAGAGCACGCGCAAGCGCTAGGTGTTATCATCGACACTAACTGGGATGCTCTCAGTTTCCTCGGCAATGCTATGACCTTTTCAAACAGTGAATTCACTCTCTATTGTTGGGTTCTTCCCCCGTTACCAGAATCATTCCCAGCATTTGCATTTTGTTCCCAGCTTGCACCGCCAATGTGCCATTCTACCACGGGTCTCTTCCATTTCCGGTCGTAAGCAAATTCATCCATTACGTTGTCTTCAACAAGGTAATCCACATCGTCCAAGTCCGAGTATGCCATCCTACCGACCCCCTCCAAACGATCGCTCGAGAATGGCCTTAGGCTGGTTTAAAAGGTTTCAATGATCTCTGAATCAAAGGTAATTCTTTTTGCCACTTAAGGTAATAATCTACGAATCACCCTCCTCCAGGATGTCCCGCTGTGGCATCATGGAAACTCAACTCCTCGCTACGTTGACAATCGTTTACCACCTTTTTAAGTGTGAAATTGTTGTCTACCTAGTGAACCTTCGTCATCTGCTTCACTCCATTCCTATGGATGTGTGCTTCGTCTCTCAGCTCGAGAGATGTTGCTATGTCTCATTCCGAGAGTTAATCCTGAGTTGTTCGACCTTCGAGAAGATAGATTCTTCTAGAGTTTTCCTTTCCTCTTCTCGTCATGTTAGTTGGAGTTCCCAGAGCAAGACGCCGAGACAAGATGATGATCAAATCAAGGTTCTTATGAAGTGCAACCTGGATCGTGAAGATTGTTCTAGCTTCGTGTCCCCTCTGTCTTCTTACCTCACGTCTTGAATCTCAGGTCGAGATTCTTGTTTAGTGGGGGTGAGTTGTCACAGCCCTAGCTAAGCCCTTGCCTGACTCTGCTTAAGCATCCATGCATCATGTTTAAATTCAAATGAAAACTT
Source organism: Triticum aestivum (assembly GCF_018294505.1). Lineage (NCBI taxonomy): Eukaryota > Viridiplantae > Streptophyta > Magnoliopsida > Poales > Poaceae > Triticum > Triticum aestivum. The sequence continues at coordinate 286,016,211 of NC_057795.1, read as the reverse complement.
GAAATGGGGATGTTCAAACCCTAGCAGATAATAATTTTAACTAGGTTCAATTCAAATATTTTCATTGGACCCAAAATGCCCTCCAAAAATGTTCATTATTTCTGGAAAAAGGTTAAAACCTTAATCAGAGGTCATGCACATTTTTCCAATGCATTTATGGTTTTTGAATTAATTCATAATTGTATTTGAGTTGGAGCAAATAAATTCTATAAATATTTTTATTGCTCCAATGATCCTGGAATATTTTGTGGAGCTCTAGGATAAACCTTAATGCATCCACAATAATTTCCAGAGAGCTGCAAAAATAATTTGGTTAAGGAACCAAATTAAAACAAAACTGCAAAATTAGAAAACAGAAACAAAAAAAAATAGAAAGAACAGAGACTCACCTGGACCCTTACCTACCTGGCGCCACCAACTAGCCCAGCTCTTGCGTGGCCCGTTACTGTGCAGCCCAGCTGTCAGTCATCTTCCTCCCCCTCGCCCCGAAGCAGCTGCGTGCTGGACGCACGCGCGTCGACGCCGGCCACCTCCTGCTTCGCGCTGGAGGCCTCCCCTTCGAGCCTGTCCATGCGTGGAGACGCCACGACACTCCCCCTGATCCCCCCCTCGCTCTGGACCCCATCCTCCTCCTCTGCTCTCTCTCTCGCGATCGACCACGAGCACCCGAGAGCACCGACGAGCTCCACCGCGGCCAATGTCCAGCCCTCGCCTCGCCGATGCTTCCAGAAGAACCGCCGCACCTTCCTCTTTGTCTCCACCAACTCACGTGACGCCGGGTGCACCGCAGCGTCGTCCCTGCCGCCTTCATCGCCGCATCTGTCCGGCGATCGCCGCGGTCGATTCGCCGCCTTCGACGCCTCCCCGAGACCACCGAGCTGCTCATCGACCTCGCCGTGAGCCTCTGTGCAGAACCCCTCTCTTTCCCCTCGCGTTTGCGAGCTCTAGGCCATAGCTCCGTCGCGGCCGAACTCCGGCCGCCGCTGACCTCGTCGCCGCCGTCACTGTAGCCACTGGAGCTCCCACCCGAGTACACCATCGTGCTCAGAACGTCTCCACGAGCCCGTTGCATGCTGCAGCTCGCCCTCCCGTGCCCCCTAGTGGTCGCCCGTGTCTCACCCGAGCTCCGACGGCCGCAACCGAGCTCGCCGCCGTCGACTCCGGCCACCCCAGGCCCGGAGACCACGACCATCCGACGCGCCATCGCCCCAGCTCTCCGTAGGGCCAAAGGGCGCACTGAACAGTGCAGTATAGACGAAACCCGAGCCACCCCGGTGCGTCTCCGCCGCGTTTTTGGTCGTCGCCGGCGAAACTCCGGCGAGCCAACGTGGCACATTTAGTTAACACTAATGACGCCATTAGCTGATCACTGTGCCACTGACGGATGGGCCCACGCGCTAGATTAACCCCGGAATTATTCCTGTTTAAACTAGACTAACCCACCGGGCCCACATGTCAGCTTGACTACGCTGACGTGGTTGTTGACCTGGTCCCACCTGTCAGTGAGCTAAACAGCCATGTGTCACTGATGTGTGGCCCCCACACGTCAGGTTTGACCTGGATGGCGCCCGTTGACCTGCTGACGTCACTATGAGGTCATGCTGACGCAATAATTCCTTTCTAGAATTTAAATAAATCTTAAATGATTTATTATTTTCAGAAAATGTCCAGAACTTCTAAAATTCATAGAAATTCAACCGTAACTCCAAATTAAATAATTTATATATGAAAAATGATCAGAAAAATCCAATCTATCCATCTGTACCATTTTCATGCATGTTAGAACAACTTATAGCTGCTGTTTAGCACAAATCAATTAAATGGCATTTAAACTCTCACATATGGAGTTTGAATTTGAACCTAGTGTTCAAACCAACCCCATTTAACCTGTTGCTAGATGCATTAGCCCCAAACACATTCATATTGCCATGTCATAGCATGCATCATATTGTGCATTGCATTGATTGTGTTCTTCCTTGTTTGCCGGTATTTGTCCCCTTTCGACAGACGTGGTTCAACGATGAGTTCGATGACACCGATGAAGAGCTATACTATCTTCAGAAGTGCCAGGCAAGCAAAACCCCCTTGTTCATTCCGATAAAATCCCACTCTCTCGCTCCTGCTCTCTTTTACTGCATTAGGACAACAACGACATATTTGTTACTTGCTGCGGTAGTTGAACCCCTTTATCCTTTGCATGACCTGTCATTGCCACAGTAAATAGATGAAACCCACTAGCATGAGTAGGAGTTGTTTGAGCCCTGATGTGCCTACTCATTCATGCTTGTTTGTCATGCCTGCTACTGCTTAGAGTTGAGTCAGGTCTGATTCATCGGGGATGAATCAGAGGTGTGTGAACATGTCCTACTGTGTATGAACTAAGTGTGTGAACATGATTTGGTAAAGGTAGCGGTGAGAGGCCATGTAGGAGTACATGGTGGGTTGTCTCATTGCAGCCGTCTTCAGGAACTGAGTTCTGTGTTTGTGATCCATGATCAGTTACTACCACACATTGGGCTCCGGGCGCTCCAAGCCCTCTCGACTTATTAATCAACATGATCTCTGTCCAGGAGTTGCAACTAGTTTCTGGTGTTTGTAGGTAGTGTTAGTAGTCTACCAAGTGGCACCCGATACAGGTGGGCTTGGGACAGACTAGGCATAGTGGCCCGGTGTACCAAGTGGCACCCGGATGGTGGACTTGGGAACCCTGCTCACATCGTTTGGCGCCATGAGCGACACCCCGGCCGGATCTCCTTGCGGATGGAACCCGAATAGGCGATAAATGTGACGCCCCCGATTCAATCGTACACTATTCATGCACGCAAATGTGTACGATCAAGATCAGGGACTCACGGGAAGATATCACAACACAACTCTACAAATAAAATAAGTCATACAAGCATCATAATACAAGCCAGGGGCCTCAAGGGCTCGAATACAAGTGCTCGATCATAGACGAGTCAGCAGAAGCAACAATATCTGAGTACAGACATAAGTTAAACAAGTTGCCTTAAGAAGGCTAGCACAAACTGGGATACAGATCGAAAGAGGCGCAGGCCTCCTGCCTGGGATCCTCCTAACTACTCCTGGTCGTCGTCAGCGGGCTGCACGTAGTAGTAGGCACCTCCGGTGTAGTAGGGGTCGTCGTCGACGGTGGCGTCTGGCTCCTGGACTCCAGCATCTGGTTGCGACAACCAGAAAGAAAGGAAAGGGGGAAAAGGGGGGAGAAAGCAACCGTGAGTACTCATCCAAAGTACTCGCAAGCAAGGAACTACACTACATATGCATGGGTATATGTGTAAGGAGGCCATATCAGTGGACTGAACTGCAGAATGCCAGAATAAGAGGGGGATAGCTAATCCTGTCGAAGACTACGCTTCTGGCAGCCTCCGTCTTGCATCAAGTAGAAGAGAGTAGATTGAAGTCCTCCAAGTAGCATCTCCAAGTAGCATCTCATAGCATAATCCTACCCGGCGATCCCTCCTCATATCCCTGAGGAGAGCGACCACCGGTTGTATCTGGCACTTGGAAGGGTGTGTTTTATTAAGTATCCGGTTCTAGTTGTCATAAGGTCAAGGTACAACTCCAAGTCGTCCTGTTACCGAAGATCACGGCTATTCGAATAGATTAACTTCCCTGCAGGGGTGCACCACATAGCCCAACACGCTCGATCCCATTTGGCCGGACACACTTTCCTGGGTCATGCCCGGCCGCGGAAGATCAACACGTCGCAGCCCCACCTAGGCACAACAGAGAGGCCAGCACGCCGGTCTAAACCTAAGCGCGCAGGGGTCTGGGCCCATCGCCCTGAGCACACCTGCACGTTGCGTGGGCGGCCGAAAGCAGACCTAGCCTAGTGGCGTTCCAGTCCAATTCGGCGCGCGCCGCTCCGTCGCTGACGTCTGAAGTGCTTCGGCTGATACCACGACGTCGGGATACCCATAACTACTCCCACGTAGATGGTTAGTGCGTATAGGCTCGTAGCCAGACTCAGATCAAATACCAAGATCTCGTTAAGCGTGTTAAGTATCCGCGAACGCCGAACAGGGCCAGGCCCACCTGTCTCCTAGGTGGTCTCAACCTGCCCTGTCGCTCCGCCACAAAGTAACAGTCGAGGGCCGTCGGGAACCCAGGCCCACCTCTACCGGGATGGAGCCACCTGTCCTTTCAGCCCCCTCGTCAGAATCACTTGCGGGTACTCAATGAGCTGACCCGACTTTAGTCACCATCTGTATAGTATGTATGTATGTATAGTATATACCCGTGATCACCTCCCAAGTGATCACGGCCCGATAGTATAGCAAGGCAGACTGACAAGAATGTAGGGCCAATGATGATAAACTAGCATCCTATACTAAGCATTTAGGATTGCAGGTAAGGTATCAACAGATGTAGCGACAATGTCAGGCTATGCATCAGAATAGGATTAACGAAAGCAGTAACATGCTACACTACTCTAATGCAAGCAGTATAGAGGAGAATAGGCGATATCTGGTGATCAAAGGGGGGGCTTGCCTGGTTGCTCAGACAAGGAGGGGTCGTCAGTCCGTAGTCGAACTCGGTGGCATCAGCGTCGGTCTCGTAGTCTACCGGAGAGAAGAGGGGGAAGAAATAATGAAGACAGAGCAAACAAGGCATCACAAAATATAACAAGGCAATACGCGGTGTTCGGTGTGCCCTAACGCGGTAGTAGGTGATACCGGTGAAGGGGGGAAAACCCCCGGGAAAGTATTCCCGGTGTTTCGTGTTTTCGGGCAGAGGAGCCGGAGGGGGAAAGTTGCGGGTTCGATAGGTTAGGGGGTGTGGCGGACGAACGGACTGCGTATCCGGAATCGTCTCGTCGTTCTGAGCAACTTTCATGTTGAAAACATTTTAATCCGAGTTACGGTTTAAAAGATATGATTTTCTAAAGATTTTATTAATTTCTGAAATTTAATTATTTATTTAATTAATTCGAAAAAAAGTATTAATGACGTCAGCATGATGTCATGCTGACGTCAGCAGTCAACAGGGGTTGACTGAGTCAACCCTGACATGTGGGTCCCGCTGGTCAGTGACACATTTTTAATTAAACATTTTAATTAACCTAATTAGTGTTAATAGGGGGTGGGCCCCACTGTCATACTCTGTTAGCTAATTAACAGTAGTTAATTAGGTTAATTAGTCATTAGATTAATTAATCTTAATTAGCTAGGTTAATCAGAATTAATTAAGTTAATTAATTAGTTAATTAATTAATTATTTTTATTATTTATTATTGATTTTTATATATATATATATTTTTTTTAACTCCTCTTTTTTCTTTGGTGCGGGTCCACATGGCAGTGGCCCGAACCGGCCGCAGCTGGGCACCCGTGGCTGCATAGGGCGCCGACGGCCACTGCGGTCGTGCACGCCGTGGGCAGCAGGGGGAGGCCGGGGTAGGGGCGGAGCAGAGCAGCACGGCGGCAGGTGGGGCACGGCAGGGGGCGCGCGAGTACGCGGGAGCAAGCAGCAGCAGCAGAGCGGGGCCGCCAACGTGGGGCGCCGTCAAGCGCGGCGGCCAGCCGCAGCAGCGGGGACCGAGGCGGGGCGAGGGGCATGGCCGCGGCCGCAGGCAACGGCGGGCGTCGCCAGGGCGTGCGACGAGGAGGCCAGGAGCACCGGCGACAGGAGGCGAGGTGGGGCTTGCGTCGCCCGGAACTCGGGCGTACGGGGGCGAAAGGGAGGAGGCGAGGCTCACAAGGGGTCCGCGGGGTCTAGGAGGCGGGCGCGATGGAGCTTGGAGGCGACCGGCGAGGAGGGAGTCGGGGAGGCGGCCGCCGGCGTCGGGGAGGGGGTCCGGTGAGGCGGGGGGAGGTCGGGGACGATCCCGCGGCGGCGGGTGCCCCGCGCGTGGAGCGACGGTGTGGAGGGGGGGTCCGGACGGCGGCGAGGGGCGCAGGGGGGTCGGAGGTGACCGGTGTCGGGGCGGCGGGGGCCGCCGGCGATGAGGGGAGGACAAGGGGGACCGGGATCGGGCGGGGGCCGATCCGGATCGGCGCGAGGGGGGAGAAAGGGGATCGGGGGGGAGTGGGGGAATGGGGTTAGGGTTTCTGGTAGCGGGGGGGGGGGGGGGTTATAGCCGGGGGTGGGCCGGCTAGGCTAGGTGGGTTGGCCCAGTTGGATGGCCAGCTGGGCCGAGGCCCAGTGAGGGGGGGAGGGGCTTTCATTTCTTTTGTTTTCTTCTGTTTTTATTATTTTCCTTTTCTATTTTATTTATTTTAGTTAGCGAAACAGCTTTACAAAAATATAACTCCTACTCCTAAATTAGCATAACAACATAGGCCACCTACTCCAAAAAGTTTGGTGATTATATAAACTAGATTAACATTTGTTTAGTATTTAAAAGCATTTAAAATAATTGTTATGCTGCTGTTTTATTTTCTTTTGAGCATTTAAACTTTTTATAAAAATGTGGTTTCATCACCATAATTACCTATGTATTATTTGGTTCACTCCGAACATTTAAATTTTAATATTAGCAAACTTTTATTGTTTGCTCGATTTTGAATTTGAAATTCGAACTAGGTTCCGAACCAACGCGAGTTTATCCACAGTAACCGAGGTGACGTGGCATCATTAGCGGGGATTACTGTAGCTTAATTACCCGGGCGTCACAATTCTCCTCCACTACAAGAAACCTCGCCCCGAGATTTAAGAGGGGAGTAAGGGGGAAAGGTCTGGTTACGAAATCCTAACGAATCTTCTCAGTCTTGGTTGCTCTTCTCAAAGAGGTCGACCCATTTTATTGATGTCTTCCTTTCTCTGCTTCAGGTTATCATGATGAAGTCATCATCCTTTCTTCGGAAATTTCATCGTACTAACGAAAGATTAAGGGGGTATACCGAAGAATGGATCTCTACAGGGTAGATTATTTGGTAGACAACAACGAGGAAGGTGGCGGAAAGTAACTCTCGAATTGAAATTCAAGACAATATCGAGAGCAAAGCAAGAAGGTGCAAAATAGAAGTTTCAAGCGCATAGGCAATCGTTCGTTGCCTGAAGCGAAGTGTGAAAGGGGTTCAGAGCAATGGGAATAAGTATTGCGTCTGATACCAGATTGATGATCTCATCGGAAGGTGGCTCGTGAATTACACACGAGGCCACGCGTGAGGAATAACTTTGGAAACATGAGGGTGTACAGGAGAGTCAGGTTTCGATCCTGGGACCTGTGGGTTATGGGCCCACCTTGTGGTTTTATTATTATTATTAATTTTTTTAATAGGAGCAGTGACATCTTACACGGTCATGATAGCAAGGCATGTCAGAGAGTACCATGTCAGTTATGTCGGCAACAACGTTGGTACCAAGGGCGAGGGACGAAGAGAACCATTTTCCTGCTCGTTGAACGAGGCGGACCAGTAGGCAAAGTTCTCGTCCATCGGTGGTTACCAGAATGTCATCAACAAAAGTAACAGGGTCTTACTGACAGAATTATATAACAAGGTGTTTACATAAGCAGGAAAATATTACTTCTCAGATCATATAGATCACAAGAAAGGTTAAACCAACAATGGAAGGAAAATATGATCATCAGATTAAACAGAACAATGGAAAGGAAAATGTGTTTAAACACATATTTCAGGGGTATATCCTTCCCAATGACAAGCAGAGCATGATATCCATGACAGGATATAAAGTAGAAAACCATTTAGGTAAGGGGGAAGGAATCTCATGATATTACCCATACAACGGTGTTAGGATAAGTGATAAATAAAATTTAGCATCGTGCTTCAAATGTTCCTGGTGAAAATCGGAGTACCATTGACATGCTTCGAGATAGCATTGACATGGTCTTCAGGTGAAGATCAGACTTTGGAAACACGAAGGATCCATCAGGGATAACTTGTAGAATAAGTCTTACAATTTCCTCATGGATGAATGGATAACCTTGCTGAAAAGGAATCTATAATGATAGGTCCTCCAGCCGGGGGGGGGGGGGTGCTAGGCATGACATCATGTTACCGGGTCATCAAAGGATCAACATTATAACTCTTGGATAGTTGTCCCAACCATCATATCTGACCGAGATTCATATCCAATTGGCGTCATGAAACCTCAGACTCAGGGGGTCCGAGATGAAAAGGTGCAACACAAATAGACGAAATGACATTTCAGGATTCTCAGGAGATGAACTATGGGAGTAAGTTCCGAAACAAGAGTTCATCATTAAATCAAGAAGAGGATGAGGAGGTGACTGATGGACTCAGCGATAATTCATCGAGGTATCCAAAGGATGGATCTCCACAATTATGTGGATAAGGAGATAACATTTGTCATATCAAATGATATAAGGAAGTAAGCTCGAGGAACATACACAATTAAACATTGGTTGAAAGGTGCGCCCGAAATATGGGCTGGGTTGCACGACCAACGTCGGAATGGTGATTCAATAATCAATAGTCTAAGAATTTCACTTCAAAGCAAGAGGCCTGCTAGAAGTTTTGAATTCACACGTCATAGCTCAATTGTCGGTATTCCGGTTGAAAACAATACGGGGGCCAAGGAATGAACGAAGATGGCAAGAAGTATTTTGATATCAAGAATTCTTAAGAGGTGGTGAAATTCTCACCACATTCTTGACAAAAAGAGATGGTAATACTTCCGAGGTAAGGAAGATCAACTGCTGGGTAGCAGGGATCTCAAGGTTTACACAAAACACGAACAAGTTGTGTTGAACGGAAGGCAATAAAGTGGTCGATGAGAACAGGAATCATCGAGGGGCAAGGATGGTATTACCCATTATGAATTCAATTGAATTCCTGGAAGAGCTCATAAGGTTGATGATGACCACGACACAATTGTCGAGAGATTTCATGCAGATGTAGTCAATCAGCGACGACATCAAGTCGAAGGAATGATGAAGCAAGAGGGTATTGGAACCACAGTTACGACACAAACTCGAACTCAAGCTTGTTGTTTAAGGTGAAAGGTTATGACGAGGAAAATCGACGTAAGGTTAGTTCATCGTCGCAAATTGGTGCTCCGAGAATAAGGACCAGGTAGCACCGTTAGAATCGTCACGACAATGATGTAGCCAAACAGGCTAGGAATGGCGTGATCGGGTAACAAACTCGTACTTATAGAAGCTTACTGAAGAGTTGTTGAACCGTAGAGCGGACTCGGTTCAGTTATCGGTGTCTTTGAGTGTTCAATAACTCAGAGCCCGTGAAAAATTGGAATCAGTGGTAAGGTAGCACTTGATGAAGAACTCATAAGAAGTTATGCAGTACCATGATAATCTCGAGATACCAGGGGGGTAATACTCAACACAAGATCAAAGTAAAGGTTGGACTGGTGTATTGATCCATAGAAGACAATTGTTTTAACTTGTCCGAGAAATGGAATCAAAGAAGAACAATCATGGTCGGAACCACGGTTGCAAGGGATCAATTCACATATACCATATGTTAGCTATCAAGGAAATAGTTATTATTACAAGAAGCTTCCACGATAGGATATACATCGCGTCCATGGGCATGAACACAAAGTTCAAGGTCGGCTCCCACTTCTTCAATGCATCACCTTTCATTCACCTCTCGTATTTCGAAAATGACATTAGTTGTTGAAAGTGTTTTTTTTTACCTGGTGCAATACCAGATAAATATGACCCGTGTAATCTTTCGGGTTCACACGGATTAGGGAAGGCGTAGGTTCAACCCATCAGGGCATCTTAGGAACATATATCACAAAGTTCAATAGTAAATACCACCAGCTCGAAAGCAGAGCATGGTTGGCCAAGCAGATGATACAATTTACCAAAGGCACTATGTATCAGGGGAAGAACTCACAAGGTGATTGAATAAGAAGGACACTGTCGGATAGCAACCCAACAATGGATCGGGCAATCCACAACGGAGTTGAGGTGAGTATCGGTATTCCAGAAAGAATGCACGGGCATCATATTATAGAACATCGGAATAACCCGATGCTTAGATAACAAAGGAATTATGATTTCCAAAACAAAAGATCAGAAGCAGTCGCTCTGACCAAGGATGGATAAGTTGGATAAACCAGAGGCACAATTGGCGACAAATAGTTTGGTCGAGAACCAGCTCATGTTCAAAAATGATGTCTCATTCGGAAAGATAAGTTAGAAGGGTTGATAGATGATTGTGTGCATTCGCACACATGTTGAATCAATAGGATCAAAATGACGGTGTCGAAAGATACTAGTGAATAGTGCCAGATATATGGAAAGCATCCATAATGCTAGTAGACAAGTATCTGCAGAGCAATAAAGCTGCTAAGGATTTTCGGAGGATTGAATAGTATTTCAAAGTCTTTTGTGAAACACATGAACAACTAGGGATAAGCGGATACTCGACAAGTGCGAGAATTATCCATAGGGTTATTCAGGTGACAAGGAATTGCAAGACAGTAGGCACAAGACATTCTTGGATCAATAGAGAGAATTTCGGGGTATCTTGTAATAACAAGATCAACTGGGAATAAAAGTAAGAACGTCAAGTGTATGTATTTATCCATAGGGATATTTCGATGGTAGGGAATTGCAAAACCAACGGACACAAAGTCTCAAAAGAGTTTCGGCGAGTAACTTCGAAATCTTCTGGTGCAGTCGGCGATCACCTGGACTGAAGGGGCTCTCCGGGAGAAAGTATTCTCGAGAACCTAAAGTCAGATTTTAGTAGAAATCGTTTAACCCGAGTAGAAGAGAGTTCAGAGTCCCAGAGTAAAGGTCGAGGAGTAAAAAGATCCTACTACCACCCAATGGCGACGTGGGCCCATGGGCCGCACAGCCATGTTAGTAAAAGTTTTGTAAAGTCTAGACTCGACTTCAGCCAAGGAGTTGGAAGGGGGATTCCTACAGGCAGTCGGCTCTGATACCAACTTGTGACGCCCCCGATTCAATCGTACACTAATCATGCACGCAAATGTGTACGATCAAGATCAGGGACTCACGGGAAGATATCACAACACAACTCTACAAATAAAATAAGTCATACAAGCATCATAATACAAGCCAGGGGCCTCGAGGGCTCGAATACAAGTGCTCGATCATAGACGAGTCAGCGGAAGCAACAATATCTGAGTACAGACATAAGTTAAACAAGTTTGCCTTAAGAAGGCTAGCACAAACTGGGATACAGATCGAAAGAGGCGCAGGCCTCCTGCCTGGGATCCTCCTAACTACTCCTGGACATCGTCAGCGGGCTGCACGTAGTAGTAGGCACCTCCGGTGTAGTAGGGGTCGTCGTCGACGGTGGCGTCTGGCTCCTGGACTCCAGCATCTGGTTGCGACAACCAGAAAGAAAGGAAAAGGGGGAAAAGGGGGGGAGAAAGCAACCGTGAGTACTCATCCAAAGTACTCGCAAGCAAGGAACTAAACTACATATGCATGGGTATATGTGTAAGGAGGCCATATCAGTGGACTGAACTGCAGAATGCCAGAATAAGAGGGGGATAGCTAATCCTGTCGAAGACTACGCTTCTGGCAGCCTCCGTCTTGCATCAAGTATAAGAGAGTAGATTAAAGTCCTCCAAGTAGCATCTCCAAGTAGCATCTCGAGTAGCATAATCCTACCCGGCGATCCTCTCCTCGTCGCCCTGCGGAAAAGCGATCACCGGGTTGTCTGTGGAACTTGGAAGGGTGTGTTTTATTAAGTATCCGATTCTAGTTGTCATAAGGTCAAGGTACAACTCCAAGTCGTCCTGTTACCGAAGATCACGGCTATCCGAATAGATTAACTTCCCTGCAGGGGTGCACCACATAGCCCAACACGCTTGATCCCATTTGGCCGGACACACTTTCCTGAGTCATGCCCGGCCGCGGAAGATCAACACGTCGCAGCCCCACCTAGGCACAACAGAGAGGCCAGCACGCCGGTCTAAACCTAAGCGCGCAGGGGTCTGGGCCCATCGCCCTGAGCACACCTGCACGTTGCGAGGGCGGCCGAAAGCAGACCTAGCCTAGTGGCGTTCCAGTCCAATTCGGCGCGCGCCGCTCCGTCGCTGACGTCTGAAGTGCTTCGGCTGATACCACGACGTCGGGATACCCATAACTACTCCCACGTAGATGGTTAGTGCGTATAGGCTCGTAGCCGACTTAGATCAAATACCAAGATCTCGTTAAGCGTGTTAAGTATCCGCGAACGCCGAACAGGGCCAGGCCCACCTGTCTCCTAGGTGGTCTCAACCTGCCCTGTCGCTCCGCCACAAAGTAACAGTCGGGGGCCGTCGGGAACCCAGGCCCACCTCTACCGGGATGGAGCCACCTGTCCTTTCAGCCCCCTCGTCAGAATCACTTGCGGGTACTCAATGAGCTGACCCGACTTTAGTCACCATCTGTATAGTATGTATGTATGTATAGTATATACCCGTGATCACCTCCCAAGTGATCACGGCCCGATAGTATAGCAAGGCAGACTGACAAGAATGTAGGGCCAATGATGATAAACTAGCATCCTATACTAAGCATTTAGGATTGCAGGTAAGGTATCAACAGATGTAGCGACAATGTCAGGCTATGCATCAGAATAGGATTAACGAAAGCAGTAACATGCTACACTACTCTAATGCAAGCAGTATAGAGGAGAATAGGCGATATCTGGTGATCAAGGGGGGGGCTTGCCTGGTTGCTCAGACAAGGAGGGGTCGTCGTGACGTAGTCGTACTCGGTGGCATCAGCGTCGGTCTCGTAGTCTACCGGAGAGAAGAGGGGGAAGAAATAATGAATACAGAGCAAACAAAGCATCACAAAATATAACAAGGCAATACGCGGTGTTCGGTGTGCCCTAACGCGGTAGTAGGTGATACCGGTGAAGGGGGGAAAACATCCGGGAAAGTATTCCCGGTGTTTCGTGTTTTCGGGCAGAGGAGCCGGAGGGGGAAAGTTGCGGGTTCGATAGGTTAGAGGGGTGTGGCGGACGAACGGACTGCGTATCCGGAATCGTCTCGTCGTTCTGAGCAACTTTCATGTTGAAAACATTTTAATCCGAGTTACGGATTAAAAGATATGATTTTCTAAAGATTTTATTAATTTCTGAAATTTAATTATTTATTTAATTAATTCGAAAAAAGTATTAATGACGTCAGCATGATGTCATGCTGACGTCAGCAGTCAACAGGGGTTGACTAAGTCAACCCTGACATGTGGGTCCCGCTGGTCAGTGACACATTTTTAATTAAACATTTTAATTAACCTAATTAGTGTTAATAGGGGGTGGGCCCCACTGTCATACTCTGTTAGCTAATTAACAGTAGTTAATTAGGTTAATTAGTCATTAGATTAATTAATCTTAATTAGCTAGGTTAATCAGAATTAATTAAGTTAATTAATTAGTTAATTAATTAATTATTTTTATTATTTATTATTGATTTATTTTTTTATATATATTTTTATTTTTTTTAACTGCTCTTTTTTCTTTGGTGCGGGTCCACATGGCAGTGGCCCGAACCGGCCGCAGCTGGGCACCCGTGGCTGCATAGGGCGCCGACGGCCACTGCGGTCGTGCACGCCGTGGGCAGCAGGGGGAGGCCGGGGTAGGGGCGGAGCAGAGCAGCACGGCGGCAGGTGGGGCACGGCAGGGGGCGCGCGAGTACGCGGGAGCAAGCAGCAGCAGCAGAGCGGGGCCGCCAACGTGGGGCGCCGTCAAGCGCGGCGGCCAGCCGCAGCAGCGGGGACCGAGGCGGGGCGAGGGGCATGGCCGCGGCCGCAGGCAACGGCGGGCGTCGCCAGGGCGTGCGACGAGGAGGCCAGGAGCACCGGCGACAGGAGGCGAGGTGGGGCTTGCGTCGCCCGGAACTCGGGCGTACGGGGGCGAAAGGGAGGAGGCGAGGCTCACAAGGGGTCCGCGGGGTCTAGGAGGCGGGCGCGATGGAGCTTGGAGGCGACCGGCGAGGAGGGAGTCGGGGAGGCGGCCGCCGGCGTCGGGGAGGGGGTCCGGTGAGGCGGGGGGAGGTCGGGGACGATCCCGCGGCGGCGGGTGCCCCGCGCGTGGAGCGACGGTGTGGAGGGGGGTCCGGACGGCGGCGAGGGGCGCAGGGGGGTCGGAGGTGACCGGTGTCGGGGCGGCGGGGGCCGCCGGCGATGAGGGGAGGACAAGGGGGACCGGGATCGGGCGGGGGCCGATCCGGATCGGCGCGAGGGGGAGAAAGGGGATCGGGGGGAGTGGGGGAATGGGGTTAGGGTTTCTGGTAGCGGGGGGGGGGGGGGGTTATAGCCGGGGGTGGGCCGGCTAGGCTAGGTGGGTTGGCCCAGTTGGATGGCCAGCTGGGCCGAGGCCCAGTGAGGGGGGAAGGGGCTTTCAATTTCTTTTGTTTTCTTCTGTTTTTATTATTTTCCTTTTCTATTTTATTTATTTTAGTTAGCGAAACAGCTTTACAAAAATATAACTCCTACTCCTAAATTAGCATAACAACATAGGCCACCTACTCCAAAAAGTTTGGTGATTATATAAACTAGATTAACATTTGTTTAGTATTTAAAAGCATTTAAAATTATTGTTATGCTGCTGTTTTATTTTCTTTTGAGCATTTAAACTTTTTATAAAAATGTGGTTTCATCACCATAATTACCTATGTATTATTTGGTTCACTCCGAACATTTAAATTTTAATATTAGCAAACTTTTATTGTTTGCTCGATTTTGAATTTGAAATTCGAACTAGGTTCCGAACCAACGCGAGTTTATCCACAGTAACCGAGGTGACGTGGCATCATTAGCGGGGATTACTGTAGCTTAATTACCCGGGCGTCACAATAAACCTGGACGAGAGACTTGTATGGTTAGTCAGGTCGTGGCCGACTCCCTCGCCCGGCTTCCGCTTGAAGGTTGCCGAGGTACATGACGTGTACAGGGCGATAAGTGGCGAGAGCGTGTGTGAAGAAGTACACCCCTGCAGGGTTATCACTATCTATTCGAATAGCCGGATTCCTCGGATATGGAAACTTGGACCCCTTGCATAGTTCATAGACAAGTGAAAGTGGATACTCTAAAATACGCAAGATAAGCGTGAGTGCTATGGATGACGTTCTCGTAGGGAGACGAGAGCGGATCCATAGTGGTGTATTGATATGGTGAATATGTGGACTCGTGTGCGCCACCTCAAAAGAGTTACTTGCAGTCGTAGTTCAGGATAGCCACCGAGTCAAAGCTGGCTTGCTGCAGTTAAACCCCCACCATCCCTTTGTTGATAATGATGCATATGTAGTTAGTTCTGATGTAAGTCTTGCTGGATACATTTGTACTCACGTTTGCCTATTTTATGTTTTTTCAGAGAGATTTCGGTCTCGTTAGTAGTTCCGCATGGACTTCGATGTTTAGCTTGTTACCTCAGCTACGATCTTGTGCCTCGGCAGGATTTGGTAGATAGTCAGGCTTCTCAGCCTTTTTCATTTATAAGATGTCTGTACTCAGACATGATAGCTTCCGCTTGTGCTTTGACTTGTATGCTCTGAATGTTGGGTCATGAGACCCCTGTTTGTAATATCTCGCTCCTCGGAGCCTAATGAATACTTACTTGTGTCGTAGAGTCACGTTGTGATGCCTTGTTGTATTTGCACATATCGAGCATATTGTGTGTATGATTGAAATGCTTGGTATGTGTGGGATCTGACTATCTAGTTGTTTATCTTTAGTAGCCTCTCTTACCGGGAAATATCTCCTAGTGTTTCCATTGAGCCATGGTAGCTTGCTACTGCTCCGGAACACTTAGGCTGGCCGGCATGTGTCCTTCTTCGTTCCTGTGTCTGTCCCTTCGGGGAAATGTCACGCATTGAGTACCGGAGCCCTGTTAGCCCGCTACAGCCCGGTTTACCGGAGTCCTGCTAGCCCAGTGCTACAGTCCGGACCCACTTGCTGATGACCGACACGTTCGATGCTGGGTCATGGATGCATGTCCCTGTAAGTCTGTGCCACTTTGGGTTTACGACTAGTCATGTCAGCCCGGGCTCCTTATCATATGGATGCTAGCGACATCATCATATACGTGAGCCAAAAGGCGCAAACGGTCCCGGGCAAAGATAAGGCGACACCCGTGGAAATACCGTGCGTGAGACCGCAAAGTGATATGAGGTGTTACAGACTAGATCGATGTGACATTGAGTCGGGGTCCTGACAACAAATTTGAAGGAAAAAGGGAAAAAATATCGAACAAAAGCGTTCCCAAGAAAAAGAGAAAAAAGAGAAAGAAAAAAAAAGAAAAAAGAAATAAGAAAGAAGAAAACAAATAAAAAGTTGTAAGTAAACACAAAGGTGAGGTGGCTGGGTTGGTTAGCAGCATATACCAAGAGTCGCCGGTTGGAATCACGCCCACGCACACAGGTCTTTTGCGCGTTAAAAACGAGGAAAAAAAGAGAAAGATGGGCCCGCCCACGTGAAGGAGTGGGTGTAAGCCCGTTTCGGAAATCAAAGAAACTGGGGCTTAAGACGCTTTAGGATTTGCCACAAAAAGGTTTGCCAGACCAAAATTGATTTCTCGAGCATTCGCCCCACCATTGGGCCAGAGGCCCAAGTAACTATTTTTTTCGGAAAAAAGAAACAAGAACGAAATCGTAAAAGGCCAGGCACAACCTAGTCACCTAGTGTGCACTAAGAAAATGTTAAAAATAATAACTTACAAAAGTTTTGTTGACATAAACTTTGTGTGTTCAAATAAATTAGATTTGCCATGTGACTTATCTTTTCCTGAATTTGTCGTGGTAAAAAAATCAATGGTTTGAAAAAATGCCACATGTGTAGACGAAAAAGAAATCACATAGTTGCATATTGACGTAAATAACAAATTGATGAGAATTGGCATGTGTTTGTAAAATGGTGACTCGGGACTGTAAGAATAAAACTTAAAAGTTGCCATGTGTGTGGCACAAAATCTTATAGTTTCTATGAGAGCACTATTTTTTATTAAACAATTTTCCATGTTTTGGGGGAAAGAGTTTTGAAAGACCTAAATTTTCCATCTTTAGAAACAAAAGAATGTTATGATTTTGTCATGTGACCATGAGAAAAAGAAATCGTGGCAACAATGATTTTACAAAAAAAATGTGTATGTTTGCATGGCAACAGGTTTTAACTTTTTGCCATTGCAAAACGTTTAACAAATTTTCCTTGGAAAAAAGTGTGGTTGTGGCATGGCAAAAGTTGTAATGGTGACATGGAAAAAGATATAAACACTTTTTCCATGGAAAATATTTTTTTATATATTTTATATTTTACTTTAAAAAATTAGCTAAGAAATTTGCCATGTTGTTATGCCAAAAAAAGATCCATGTCGCTTTACAAAAATTACCATGTTACTAATTTGCCATCAGATCCTAAATTACCATTGTTTTGTTTAAGATTATGGCTAACAAGTTAGAAAAAACAGAAAAAAAAACTAGTGAAAACAAAAATTGCCATTCGAGTAGAACAAGTTATTCTACAATCTTTGATAATGTGCACATGCCATTTTTCCAGAAATTGCCATGGCAGCAAATTATGATCGGAAAATGCCATGTAAAATAACCATGTACAAAATTGAAATGAATACACAAACAAATTGGGCAGAACAAATGCCACAATTACCATAGGAGACGTATACTAATTTTTCCATCGTGTGTGAGAGTTTTGCCATGTACGTAATCTAAAACACATTATGACAAAAATGAGTGTATCTACGGCACATGTAGATGAGACTTAATTAAGTCACATCTAAAAGGTGACGTCATGATCGTTCCTTCCATCTCACTAGCCTTTTTTCATGTTGCTGCGATTTTTGTTGTGCGTGTTCTCACAACAGAGCGGAGTGAAGTGCTAGTTCTGGAGTATGCATGTACGGTTGACTTTTTTGTGTGTGTGCATTGCATGTGTGGTCATGCATCGTAGGAGGTCTTTGGTTACCTGCACCAAGTCCAACCAAGCCTGCGGAGTGTAAGAGCATCTTCAGCCGTTGGCCCCCAGGGGCGTCTAAAATCGCCGTCTGGGGGTGACCTGGCGCAAAAAATGGGCCTGGAGCGAGTTGGCCCCCAGCCGCCGCCTCAGGACCGGCCCAAGGCACGGAAAAAAAATTTAGATAAACTTGGGCTGAAACAGGGCTGTTATATTCGCAAACTTGGGCTAAAACACGCCATTACATATAAAAATTAATCAAGAAAAACTTGCTGAAGGCCGAGAAGTCGTCGTCGTCGCCGCCATCGTCGGCCTTCTCCTCCTTGACTCGGGCGCCCCTGGTGGACCCCTCCCCGGCTGGTGGCGGCGGCGGCGGCACGTCGTCGTCGTCGCTATCGTCGATGATGACGACGCCGCCTTCGTCGCGGCTTGGCGGCGTTGCGCGAAGCGCTGCAGGGCGGCGCGCTGGCGCTCCCTCGCCATCTTCAGGGAGTCCTGGCGTGCCCATTCAAGGGTCGCATCGTCGTCGAGCTTGACCTCGCCGTGCTCCGTCTTCACCGGCGCCAGCAGCCCCGGCTCCGTCTTCACCGGAGCCAACCCCGGCTCCGTCTTCACCGACGCGAGACCTGGCTCCGTCTTCGGCTTGAGGAAGCGCGGGGGAGGAGCCGACGAGGAGGCGCGCCGGCCGCCCTCGCTGATGACGATGCCGGCGCTGCGTGTGCGTCGGCCGAGCGGCGTCTTCGCCGCGGGCTCGGCCTTGCCGCCGAGCAGCGTCGGAGTGCCGGAGGATTGGGAGGAAGAACGTGACGAGGAAGAAGAGGAGGAGGAGCCAAACCTCCTTAGCGCCCATTGCCCATCGCGTCGGCGGTGCGCCGGGGCGGTCATCCTCGCCGGGGGGTACGCCAACGGTGGGTTGTTGCCACCCTCGAGGTGCGTGAGCACGCCGTCGAGGGTGCGGCGGGGGACGCCCCACCAGAGGTGGCGCCCCTCGCTGTTCTTCAGGCCGCCGACCACCGGCGCCCCGTTGGTGGATGCCAGCCGCTACTGCTGGCGGCGCTCGAAGTACGCCGCCCAAGCCGCGTGGTTGTCGGTGGCGTACCGGGGGAGGGAGTGCTCGACGTCGGAGAGGGAGGGGCGCGCGATCTCGACCTCGTCGGCGAAGTAGGATGGCTTGGTGACGGCGTCGGGCAACGGGGGAATGGGCACTCCCCCATTGCTAAGCCTCCAGCCCGTCGGCCCGGCGCGCATGTCCGGCGGCGCCGGGATGTTCGCCTGGAACAGGAGCAAGACTCCTGTTCGCGGAGCGAATGGCAGCCGAAGCCATTGGCCGCCGCCTCGTCTCCGGGGAAACACTCGGCCATCGGGGAGAGGAGTGGCTGGGGAGAAGAGATCGGCGGGAGAGGAAGGGCTGGGGTGGGGAGAAGAGCTCGGCGGCGGCGCTCGGGAGAGGTGGAGAGGTGGCACTCAACGCAGGCAAGCAAGACCATATATAGCCGCGCCGCGTCCATGTGTACGCGTCCGAGGGAGGGGAGGCGTCGGCGCGCCGCCCCGTGACGCGCCGCCAGTGAGGAATCAATGGCAAAGCTGACCGGCGGCAGCCTTGCCATTGATTCCCCGCGGGAAACCGAGGCGTCGGGAGAAGACGAGGCGGGCGGTGTCGCTGACGCGGCTGGCCCACGGCGCTTTCGTGCCAAAAACGATTCGCCCGGCGCCCCCGAGCGCCCCCAGCGCGCCGGGTTCGGGTTGGGTCCGCCGGCGCCAATTTCGGCCCGAGCCGGCGAAAAATGGGCCCCTGGGGGCATGACTAGGCCGATTTTTTGGCGCCGGCGGCCGAAAAATCGCCTGGGGGCCTTGTTGGGGGCGCGCTGGAGATGCTCTAAGTTTTTTCGTTAACACTATTGAGTCTGCATGGCATGGTGATCAAATCACCTCTTGACCCGGCTTTGGAGGAATGGCCGAATCGACCGTTTCCAGCGAGCCAAACCCGATGGATGAGAGGAGGTGCACGTGGGGGATGGCGGTTGCACGTGTGGGGACACATGATAGAAATCGTGTTGGTTCCTGAAGCGGCATCGTAACTCCCGTCACCATCTTCTCACTGTTCATTCATCTTCTGCGAGCGCTTCACTCTCGTCTCCTCCCATCGCTCACTCTCCCATTTGTCAACTCTTTTTGTCTCACAAGATCTATATGGCGAGCACCCCCCCTTTCGCGTTAATGGCTATATGCCCTCTGTCCCCTCTGTACCATCAATTTTCTTGCAGTCGTGTTCTATTTAGCATCGATTGTAGATTGCACCCACTCGATTCAAGGTTAGACTTCTACTTGGCTCTATCGGGGCTCTGGGAGTGGGGATACCCAGGCCCGTCTGCCTGTGGCCCAGCAAGTGGCATCGTAGAAGGGCCCGACGTGGCCCAGCGTCAAGACTCCTCAGGCAAGGTCCTCGTGGGGTCCCTACCTCGCGAGGCGAGCCGCGGCAAGCTTCATGAGGCGTCCCGAGGGCTGCTCAAGGGACGACCTCCCGAGGCTGCCTCCCGAGTTCCCTTGTGGGCGGACACTTCTAGGCTCACTACCCCGCCTCACGATGCACGTGGGTGACGCAGGCCACAACATGTGTTGCCAGGACCGGCGCCCGGAGGCGTGGACAGCGAGGCTTTCCTCTTTGGTGCTAAAGGGACCAGGCCAGCGCACGGGTTCCCAAGGTAGCCCCAAAGCTTTCCCCTTCGGTGCAACGAGACCAGGACGACGGGCTTGGAAAGATGGAGGTCATCACCGAGCCCATGTACGCATCATGGACGGAAGCTTTGTAGGCGAAGAGTACCACCTTTAGTCCAGACAGGGTGTACTCTTGCCCCACTTCAAAATTGGTCGTTGTGGCATCCCTTCCCGCGTAGAATTCGCGGGCTGAGGACCAAGGCTAGTATAAAATATAGGTTAGTCTTCACCGTAGAGAGGGGTCGACCCTTGAGCCCTTCAGAGGCAGTTCATCCTTGTACTTGTTCATACTCATCCTCCTTGCGAGGCAATCCACCACAAAGCAGTAGTAGGGTCTTACACCGCAAGGTGGCTCGAACCTGGGTAAATCATCATGTTCCTTCCTCCTTCCTGCTTCTTCAAGCACGCAGGAGCAAAGCCGTTAGGCGGTGAGAAGCGAGCGATAGCCTGGCGAAGCTTTCCGTGCACACCCTAGAGTTTGAACCTTTCATGGGTCCGCGGAGCCCTGATTCCGACATTTGGCACACCAGGTAGGGTGTGCTAGAATCCTTCCGCCTCGTTCCAACCTCGCTCCACTGTCCCCATGGCTGACACTCGTCGTGGTTGTGCCAAGCGCCGTGCGGCTGGTGTCGCCCAGACAGAGCCGGCAGGTCACGACAGTCGCCGCCTTTCCCCTTCGGCCGCGGCCAACGCCGCCACCGACCCAGCTGCTCACCAGTAGCAGGACTTTTCTTTGCCGCCCTCCGTGCAATGTGACGGCCGCACTGCCATGCCTTCTCTCACTCTGGCCACGGCTTCGTCCTCCGATGCTCGCCGCGCATCGGCGAATGCGCAGGCTGCGCTGCTCATGTCGCGCGAGCTGCTGTACTACGGCCCCGCCAACGAAGGCTAGATGCCTGGCTTGGCCGCATCAACGAGCTTGTCAAAGCCACGGGCGAGGGCCCAATGCCCTCCCACTTGCTCCGTCCTCCACCATCTTGCGCAGGCAACATGGCACACGGGGCGCCTCCACCTCCTTCCCTGCGCAACGACAATGTCAAGCCCCGGCATGACGCACAGCTGCGCGGTCCCTCGCGTGGAGCACCTGTGCCGGCTCGAGACGAAGCTAGCTTCCAGATTGTGCATCAATAGCTGCGCGGCGCACGTGCGCTCCCCCCCATGTCGTCGCGTCAAATCCAAGACCGAGCCACCCAGGAAGCTCCAGGGCATATGCACCAGGACTACGTCGCCCGCAACCGCGTCACTCCCGCGGAGGCACGCTAGTGAGCATTGCCAGCTGCCGCGCCTTCACGCTTGAGCTGTGTCGGGTGGTTTGGCTTATCAAGTTCAAGCTGGAGCTACCCCGCGCTACGACGGCATCCCTGACCCGGCGGAGTTCCTCCAGCTCTATGCGCTGAGCATCGAGGCAGCGAACGGCGATGACAAGGTCATGAACTGGTTCCCCGTGGCCCTCAAGGACGGGGCGCGTTCTTGGCTCATGAACCTGCCCGAGGGGTCAATCTCCTCGTGGGACGAACTCCGTGAGCGGTTCATCGCCAACTTCCAAGGCACCTGGGGTCGTGCCCTCACCACCAGCGACCTGCGACGCGTGAAGCAACGCACTGGCGAGACCCTCCACAAGTACATTCAATGGTTTACCCAAGTCCGCCTTAAGATCCCGAAGGCCTAGGACGAAGCCATCATCTCAGCGTTCACCGGGGGCGTCAAGGACATTGGTATGAATGAGAAGCTCGCCATCAACGATGACCTGTGCATGACGCTGGAGCTGTTCAACCTGGCTGACAATTGCGCGAGGGCGAAAGAAGGCCACCTCTCCCTCCTCAACAACCCTGACGTCGAGCCTGAATACAAGAAGGCCAAGGCCAAAGAAGTGAAGCACAATGGCCCCATCGTGTTGGCAGCAGAGCCCGAGCTAAAGCGCGACCATGATCGTGACGAGCCCGCCAGGGATAGTCACCCATTTTGTGTCTTCCACAACATGCGCACCCATAACACCGACGATTGTCAGGAGCTCAGGGCGCTTCGTGACGAACGCTTGTGCCGCCGCCCCACGCAACCACCGTGGTTTCGGCCGTGGTGGAGGCCGCAGTGGAGGTTGATGGGACAATCGCAACCCCCGCCAGGGCTGGCGTGACCAGCCTTGCAAGGATTGTTGGAAATATGCCCTAGAGGCAATAATAAAAGGATTATTATTATATTTCCTTGTTCATGATAATTGTCTTTTATTCATGCTATAACTGTATTATCCGGAAATCGTAATACACGTGTGAATACATAGACTATAATATGTCCCTAGTGAGCCTCTAGTTGACTAGCTCGTTGATCAACAGATAGTCATGGTTTCCTGGCTATGGACATGGGATGTCGTTGATAACGGGATCACATCATTAGGAGAATGATGTGATGGACAAGACCCAATCCTAAGCATAGCACAAGATCGTGTAGTTCGTTTGCTAGAGCTTTTCCAATGTCAACTATCTCTTCCTTAGACCATGAGATCGTGTAACTCCCGGATACTGTAGGAGTGCTTTGGGTGTATCAAACGTCACAACGTAACTAGGTGACTATAAAGGTGCACTACAGGTATCTCTGAAAGTGTCTGTTGGGTTGACACGGATCGAGACTGGGATTTGTCACTCCATATGACGGAGAGGTATCTCTGGGCCCACTCGGTAATGCATCATCATAATGAGCTCAAAGTGACCACCCGTTGGTCACGGGATCATGCATTACAGTACGAGTAAAGTGACTTGCCGGTAACGAGACTGAACAAGGTATTGGGATACCGACGATTGAGTCTCGGGCAAGTAACGTACCGATTGACAAAGGGAATTGTATACAGGGTTGATCGAATCCTCCACATCGTGGTTCATCCGATGAAATCATCGAGGAGCATGTGGGAGCCAACATGGGTATCCAAATCCCGCTGTTGGTTATTGACCGGAGAGTCGTTTTGGTCATGTCTGCATGTCTCCTGAACCCGTAGGGTCTACACACTTAAGGTTCGATGACGCTAGGGTTATTACGAAGACTTGTATGTGATTACCGAATGTTGTTCGGAGTCCCGGATGAGATCCCGGACGTCACGAGGAGTTCTGGAATGGTCCGGAGGTGAAGATTTATATATGGGAAGTTGTCATGCGGACACCGGAAAGTTTCGGGGGCATATCGGTATTGTACCGGGGCCACCGGAGAGGTTCCGGGGGTCCACCGGGAGGGGCCACCCCTCTCAGAGGGCCTCATGGGCCGAAAGGGGCAGGGAACCAGCCCCTGGAGGGTTGGGCTACCCCCCCTTGGGCCCATGCGCCTAGGGTTGGGGGGAAACCCTAGTGGGGGCGCCCCCTTTGCTTGGGGGGCAAGTCCCCCCTCCCTGGCCGCCACCCCCCCTCTAGATCCCATCTAGAGGGGCCGGCCCCCCTTGCCCCTTCCCCTATAAATAGAGGGGTGAGGGGAGGGCTGCTGTACACAACCCAAGGTGCAGCCCCTCCCCTTCCCAACACCTCTCCTCCTCCGTTACGTGCTTGGCGAAGCCCTGTCGGAGTACTGCTGCACCAACACTACCACGCCGTCGTGCTGCCGTTGGAGCTATCTTCCTCAACCTCTCCTTCCTCCTTGCTGGATCAAGACGGAGGAGACGTTGTCCGTCCCATACGTGTGTTGAACGCGGAGGTGCTGTCCGTTCGGCACTTGGTCATCGGTGATCTGAATCACGGCGAGTACGACTCCATCATCACCCTTCCCTTGAACGCTTCCGCACGCGATCTACAAGTGGTATGTAGATGCAATCTCTCTCCCATGACTCGTTTCTTAGAGGAACTCATAGATGGATCTTGGTGAAACCGTAGAATTTTTTTAATTTTCTGCAACGTTCCCCAACAAGGATGGCTGTCGCGATCAGCCTCGTGACGGCGCCTCGCATGATCAGCCTCGTGAGGTCCGTCGTCAGGGCAACACGGGCCTTCCACCGCTGCCTCTGCCCCCCTAGGAGGAACGACAAAAACTAGCCAAACAAGGGGGCTAGGGGCTTCCAGGAGCATTGTGCGGTCGCCTGCATCCTCGGAGGAGCTCGGGCTCCCACGTCAAACCGCCTATTCAAGCAGTTCTCACGTGAGGTGAATGCAGCCCTCCCCAGGCTTGAGGCTGTGCGTCCCCTCAAGTGGTCACGGTACACCATCACGTTCGACTCCAAGGATCACCTCAGGTGCTCAGGCATTGCTGGCACGCTCCCCATGTTGTGCATGCCCACCATAGCAACATCTCAATCACTAAGACCCTCATTGATGGAGGCGCCGACCTCAACGTACTCTCTGCCGAGACCTTCGAGATGCTTCAAGTGCCCTACAATCAGCTCATGCCCGCTAGGACGTTCTCTGTGGTGACCGACGGCTCCACCACTCCTCTGGGGCAAGTGCGCCACCCAGTCACCTTCGGCACTCGCGACAACTACCACACCGAGCTCATCGACTTTGACGTGGCCCACATTGGTGTCCCGTACAATGCCATCTTGGGGATACTACCCTTGCCAAGTTCATGGCGGCCACCCACCATGGCTACAATGTCCTCAAGATGCGAGGTTAGTGGCGTCATCACTGTCGCTTGTGATAAGATGGATGCGGTCTGCTCCCTCGAGCATGCCTACCGGGCCGCAGCAGCCGAGAATTCCGACGGCGAGGGTGACGTCTCGCCCCTTGAGGCTGCCCCACAAAAAAGAAGCGGCTCCTCCCCAAGAGTCGTCCCGAGGCAAAGAAGGAGCTTGACGGTGAAACCTCGGCTGCCGTGCTAGGCGTTGGCGCATGCCTCCCTCCCACATAGGAAGGCGCGCCCGACGCCTTCCTCAGGACGGGCTCGGGGGTTTCCACCTGGAGAGCCTCTGACCTGACCAGTGCAACAAGGAGGTTCTTGGGCACCACTTGGAGGTGTGCTTCAACTCACACCCCCACGAGCAAGCAACAAGGCACGAGAATTCATCATCAAGGTGATCAGCGAACTTCATGAACTGCAGGCCATGCGCGGAGAGCGCCGCCCCACATTCGCCACAGGCTTAGCTGTCGCTCCCGGCGCGGGCGGCGAGCTACGCGTCTGCATCGACATCCTGGGCCTCAATGGGGCCGCTTGTCTGGACCTCTTCTGGTTGTCATGCGTCGGCCGGAGCGGGGGTTTCCCCTGCACTACGTCCACATGCCCTTCGGCCTGCTGAACGTAGACGCCACGTACGAGCGGCGCGTGCAGCTCATGATGGCATCACACGAGGCCCCGGCGCTCGGTGTTGGTGTCTCAAGAGGCCCAGGACCCTCGCGAGCCTCCCGAGTCTCAGGAGCCACCCGACTCATGAGGAGCGAATCTCCGAGGCATGCTTCATCAACTTTTTTGGTTTGTTCAATTGAGGGCGCCTTGCGGTCTGTATCATCCTCAGGCTGGTTAGGGTCCGCCCCTGCAACCATGTCGTTTTTGCTCAGTATCGGGTTAGGTTGTGGCTTGATGAAATCTTTCGAATAGTTTAAATTGCATGATCGGTGCTTCGTCACCATGAAAGTCGCCGCGCCCGTACGATCTTGCTCTCAGCCGCCTCATGACTAAGGGTTGGCACAGTGTCTGTTCTTGGGTTTGTCCCTGCAGATCGATAAATCCAAGCGGCCAAGCTCTGTCTCGCTAGCCAGCTCCCATGCACGTCACCTCCTGGGGTCCTTGGTGTCTTGTCCTCTCATGAGCTCATCGCGAGCAGGCGAGTAGGGGCGTGGCTTGGTTCTTACGACCGCGATCATGGTGCTCCGCCACCATGGGAACCTCGCGTCAGGTGTTCTTCCTCAGATTTTTGCATGAGAAGCCATGGCACGACGTTTGTGCTCGGGTCCGTCCCTGTAGCATCGATAAACCCAAGTGAATGAGCTTTGTCTGATGGGCCGGACCCCTACACGTAACCTCCTATGGGTCCTTGGTGTCTGGTCTTCTCATGCAATGGCCTCCGGACGTTCATTTGGTGCAGACCACCTTCAAAACTCAGGTTTCACAAGCGCATGACCATACCAAAAGTTAGGCGCAACCCGCCCGAGGTAAGACCTCCTGGGCCCGCACTAGCTCAGGAGCATCTAAAAACACCTCCACAAGTTCTGTCGTGCTAGCCACGCGTACAAACAAGATAGGGCTGTACACGCACGGAGACTCTAGTACATAGCTCCTCCCCATGCCCAGTGGAAGCCCCATGCTTAGCACCGGCGGAAATGGTCACAACACGGGCATGCCCATGCCTAGTGGAAGCCCCATGCTCCGCGCTGGTGGATAAACAACTGAGGGCGCCCAATGGGTAGCATCAATCTCAGGAGGTCTGCTCGACTCTTCAATAACACTGCTCATGGCCCTCCCCGAGGCCTCACATGAGCGGGGGCTAGACACGTGGCCTGTGCTCGGCTTAGTCCCAGCAACACTAAAAAATCCAGGGGACCAGGCTCTGGCTCGCAGGCATGCCCCCGCACACACCACCCCACCAAGGCCTTTGGTGTCTAGTCTCCTCGCGTGACACCCAGGTGCAAGCCAACGGGGGCAAGGTAGGAAAGGCCCCGAATTAACCTCATTGTCGCTCATGTTTACTTCATGCAGGCCGTCTACGCATCAAGGGGGGGGGGCTTGAGCATTGCGACTCAGGGGTCTTTACTAGTTCCATAGCCCCTCGCCCCTTGGCCTTGTCCAGGCATCATGACTTGACACTACAACAACGGCCAAGGTATGTGTGGGGCTGGGCCCTGCCAACGCAGAGCTCAAAGGCAAGCAGGAATGAAATCTAGCACGGGAAGGAAACTACGAAGTTCAAGCAATTATTACAAGCATCGAGTGTATCTCAAATTCAAACAAAGTCTTATGCCTCTATGAGGCAGGATTGATCTATTGCAGGGTAACTAGGAAGCTTCAGGAAGAGGGGCCATCACCGCCTACCTCGGCCCCGACGGACCCGCCATCGCTGCTATAGGTGGACCTCTCGAGTAGTGTAGCCACATGGCCCTCCACAACTTCCACCATGACATCACGGGACTCATGAGGGACAGGGCCTATCTCCGTGGCGAATTCGAAGCCGGGGACATGAAGGTAAAGGTGGCTGAAGACACGTGTCACTGCGACGGAGAAGAGGTCACGGCACCCCTCCTCCAAGATGACGCCCACCTGCTGGGCAGCACCTTCGAGCTCCACAGTGAGCTTGGAGGAGAGCTCGGTGTAGCCAGCATCGAGGGTTGCAAGCGGAGCTTCCAATCCTTCCCTGCATATGGACTTCAGTGCTTGGCGGGCCCTGAGTTTGAGCAAAGAAAAGGCGGTGCGGTCCGCAGCTGCCTTCGCCTTGGCGTCGGCTTGGATTTCCTTCTCCCTAATGTCCAGTTGAGCGCTCATCTCAGAGACATGCTTGGCATAGGCTGCTTGGGCCTCGGCCACCTCGTGCTTCAGTGTTTCCATATGCTTGCGCCCCGTGGCTTGCCTGGAGTCCACCTCCGATAGCTCAGAGTCGCGGCGCGCAAGCCTCGCCTCGCGATCCTTGAGAGGTCCTCCTCCTGCTGCTGGAGAGTTGCATGCATGCAACCTGTTCCTCCTAAAGCACCTTCAGGCTGGCCTCCGCCTCGCTGCAACGCTTGGCGGCCACTTCAGCATCAGCAAGCACGCTGTTACGAGTAGCTCTTGCATCATCGGCTTTCTTCCTATTCTTCGCAGCGGTGGCCTGAAGCCACCCTGAGGCAAGCCTCAAGAGCTCCATGGCGAGGCGCTTGTCAGCATCCCGGAGGGCCACCCCAAACCGGTCAAGTGTGGCTGATGTGTGCTTGAACTATGTAGGTATTTCCCCAAAGAGGAAGAGATGATGCAGCACAACAACGGTAGGTATTTCCCTCAATAATGAGACCAAGGTTATCGAACCAGTAGGAGAACCACGCAACACAACGTAAACAGCTCCTGCACACAAATAACAAATACTCATAACCCAACGTGTTAAAGGGGTTGTTAATCCCTTTTGGGTAACGGTGCCAGAAATTGGCACGGGGACAGGAGAAAGTTGTAATAGATTGGATAAATAGATCGCAAATAAAATAAACTGCAACAAGGTATTTTTGGTTTAATAGAACTGAAAATAAAAGCAAAGTAAAATAGACCGCGAAGGCAAATATATTAAAGAAGAGACCCGGGGGCCGTAGGTTTCACTAGTGGCTTCTCTCGAGAAAAATAGCAAACGTGGGAAATTTTTTACTGTTGGGCAATTAATAGAACTTCAAATACTCATGACGATATCCAGGCAATGATCATTATATAGGCATCACGTCCAATATTAGTAGACCAACTCCTGCCTGCATCTACTACTTTTACTCCACACATCAACCGCTATCCAACATGCATCTAGTGTATTAAGTTCATGGAAAATGGAGTAACGCAATAAGAACGATGACACGGTGTAGACAAGATCCATTTATGTAGAAATAGACCCCATATTGTTATCATTAATAGCAACGATACATGCATATCGTTTCCCCTTCTGTCATTGAGATCAAGCACCATAAGATTGAATCCATCACAAAGCACATCTTCCCATTGCAAGATAAATAGATCAAGTTGTCCAAACAAAATCCAAACATCGGAGAAGAAATATGAGGCTATAATCAATCATGCATATAAGAGATCAAGGAAGACTCAAATAACTTTCATGGATAAAAACATAGCATATAAGAGATCAAAGAAGACTCAAATAACTTTCATGGATAAAAACATAGATCTGATCATAAAGTTAAAGTTCATCGGATCCCAACAAACACACCGCAAAAAGACTTACATCATATGGATCTCCAAGATACCATTGTATTGAGAATCAAGAGAGAGAGAGAGAGAGAGAGAGAGAGAGAGAGAGAGGAAGCCATCTAGCTACTAACTACAGACACGTAGGTCTACAAAGAACTACTCACACATCATCAGAGAGGCACCAATGGACATGATGAACCCCTCCGTGATGGTGTCTATATTGGATCCGGTGTTTCTGGAACTTGCGGTAGCTGGAATAGATTTTCGTTGACTCCCCTAGGGTTTGTGGAATATTAGGGTATTTATAGAGCAAAGTGGCGGTGCGGGAGGCCACCGAGGTGGGCATAACCCACCTGGGCGCAAAAGTTTCTGTTTTTCAGCAAGATCAAATCAACTCTCACCCAAATCATCCCAAAGGCCTTGCTTGGCATAAACACTAATTTAAACCACAAAAACACGTCTAATTAGAGGCATAATTGGGTATTTTATTGAAAACAGCAAGAAAAGCAAAAAAGCAAAAAGATACAAGTTGGGTTGCCTCCCAACGAGCGCTTTCATTTTACGCCCCTAGCTAGGCATAACATGTAGGATCTAAGTTTTGCCATCTTTATCCTTATTTTCCTTGGGGGTATTTTTGTCAGGGGTTTTTGCAAATAAAACATAAAACACATTATCTATGGAAACCTTATCACTATCAAGTTGCTTTTTATCATAACCCTTTTGATTTCCGGCAGCAACCCAAGAATAGTGTTGATTAACATCATTGAAAACTTGCTGGATCATGTCTAAAGCAGGGACTTGCTTTTTAAGATTCTCATCAAAGATTTGGTCATCCCCAAACAAATGTCTCAACGCATAATCACTTTATAAAGAATTTCATCAATCACGGTTTTTCATGATTCACACCATAAAAATCAATGATTTCCCTAGCTTCCCATATTATGTAGTCAAATTCATTCATCAACAAGGGTGGATAGCCTTTTAGCTTTAGGATTCTTTATAACGGGCAACTCATAGAACAATCTTTGCAAGGTAGGATGAGTACAAATAAATTTAGTTTCAAGTTTTAGAACTAGTGCCGAAATAGCTTCAGTGTAAGATTTAGTCTTTTTAAGTATATGAGCATCATCAAGACTTAAATTTCCAACACAATTGAAAAATTCTTGGATATGTTCTTTTCCCATAAAATTCCCTTGCCCGAAAACAGAACTTTTGGCATCTAGATTACCCGTACGCTCCATTTGAGGAGTTAGGCCATCATCTGTTTCTGCCATACCAAAATCACTCATGGTGACTTCACAACAAGATTGCACTCAAAAACAGATCTGACGAGAAAACGACGAATGGAAAAGAGGGCGAATAAAACAACAAATTTTGTGAAGTGGGGGAGAGGAAAACGAGAGGCAAATGGTAAATAATGTAAATTGCAAGGAGATGAGATTTGTGATTAGGAACCTAGTTGATGTTGATGATGTCTCCCAGGCAACGGCGCCAAAAATTCCTTTTGATGTTTGCTTGAACTACGTCGGTATTTCTCTAAAGAGGAAGGGATGATGCAACACAGAAATGGTAGGTATTCCCCTCAGTGATGAGACCAAGGTTATCGAAGAAGTAGGAGAACCACACGACACAACATAAACAGCTCCTGCACACAAATAACAGATACTCGCAACTTGATATGTTAAAGGGGTTGTCAATCCCTTTCGGGTAACGGCGCCAGAAACTGGCATGAAGACGGGAGAAAGTTGTAATAGATTGGATAAATAGATTGCAAATAAAATAAAGTGCAACAAGGTTTTTTTGTATTTTTGGTTTATTAGAACTAAAAATAAAAGCAAAGGAAAATAGATCGCGAAGGCAAAATATATTAAAGAAGAGACCCGGGGGCCGTAGGTTTCACTAGTGGCTTCTCTCGAGAAAAATAGCAAATGGTGGGAAAATAATTACTGTTGGGCAATTGATAGAACTTCAAATACTTATGACGATATCCAGGCAATGATCATTATATAGGCATCACATCCAAGATTGGTAGACCGACTCCTGCCTGCATCTACTACTATTACTCCACACATCGACCGCTATCCAGCATGCATCTAGTGTATTAAGTTCATGGAAAAAATGGAGTAATGCAATAAGAATGATGACATGATGTAGACAAGATCCATTTATGTAGAAATAGACCCCATCTTGTTATCTTAATAGCAATGATACACACGTGTCATTTCCCCTTCTGTCACTGGGATCAAGCACCATAAGATCGAACCCATCACAAAGCACCTCTTCCCATTGCAAGATAAATAGATTTTTTTTGAACCGGGCTTTACCCCTTTCCATTGCAAAGAACGGAAATACAACCAGTTCAAGCGAGAATGTCAGGAGGAGGGAAAGAAGTAAAGCGAGTTCAAGCACTACCAGGAAACCCACCATACTCGCTCGCCATCGAAACGAGTATCATGGGGCAAAAACCTGGTAGCACAACATAACATCTATCCTATTACAATCACAAAAGCTCAGGATCAAGTAGCAGAACCCAGCAGCAAAGTCTAGTATTCATATAGTAATCTCGCCGAGAGAATCCAGCATCGAGGCTGTGCGCCTGTCTTCCTTTTTTCAAGCACCCTAGATTGGTTGCTTGATAGCGCCGCACACCTTCATCAGCTTCATCGTGCCAGTTCTGATCATCTCGGCTCCGGAATGAAGATCCTTGGCGTCCTCCCCTTGCTGAAGCCCTGCCCAGTAAAGAAGAAAGGAACACAGAGAAAACACAATCTCAAAAGGAGTCTTGATTTGCTTTTTTTCAAAGGTAGCTCGGTTGCGCGCCAACCAAATTGCCCAACACACAGCCGCCAGACCTACTGTGTAAAACTTTTGTCTCCCAGGAAGGAATTTGTTGCACCACACAAAGTACTACCAGTAATTCGACGGACATCTATCAGTACCAAGAGCAACTCCAATCGACCGCCATACAATTCTAGCCACCGGGCAATTGAAGAATAGGTGTTGCATTGTTTCAACCTGTTTGCAAAAGGAGCAACAGGGGTTCCCTGGCCATTTCTTTTTCCTCATGACATGCCTAGTGAGAATTGCGTCTTGCGACATCTGCCATAGGAAGATTTTGGTTTTAAGAGGGATTTTGGCTTTCCAAATCCATCTATAGTGGCAACCACTTAGAGGTTCCTCCAGCATCTTATACACCGATTTGGTGGCGAACTTGCCATTCTGGTTAAGTCCCCAGAATACACGATCGCTCCTCTCGACGAGGTGGATACTATATACTGCAGTACGCATATCCTCCCATTGCTTGGACAGCTCAGGGGTAAGCCTACGTCTGAACATATCGGTGTCCTCAAGCCTATCTTTCCTATTCAGGGTCCACGTAGGGTAGTTGCATATCTCAAACAGACGTGGGTATTGATCCTGAAACGGGGCCAGCCCATTGATTGGATCTTTCCACAACCTTATCAGGTTTCCAGCACCAGTTTCGATTTTCCTGCCCATCATATAAATGTTTTTAATTTTGAGTAGGGCCTTCCAACAGGGCGAGTCAGAGAATTTGGGGGAAACTTCAGCAACAGAGATGTTGCGAAGATACCTGGCACGGACTATATCCTGCCAGAGTCCTTTTTGTGTCTCTAATTTCCACCACCACTTGACCACGAGACTGATGTTTTGTTTTCTAAGGTCTTTAATGCCCAAACCCCCTTTGTTTTTGGATCTACAAATCTTGTTCCACTTGACAAGATAGTATCTCCTCTTTTTGTTACATCCTTGCCAAAAGAATCTGCGCCTGTGCTTATCTAACTTCTCGATGAAAGTCTTGTTCATAAGCCACATAGACATATGATATAGCGAGAGCTGGGTGACAACAGAATCAAGTAGAGTGTGTCTCCCTCCCATTGAGGCAGCGTTTCCAATCCAGGCATCAAATCTTTTTAGATAATTATCAACAATGAACTCCCAGTCCGAAGTTTTAAGATTGGCATAACTCACAGGCATCCCCAAATATTTGAGTGGAAAACTGCCAACCTCACAGTTGAAAATTTCTGAATATTTTCTACCACATTATCATCTCCTCCCACAGTGAGGATCTCACTTTTCTGGAAGTTAACTTTCAAACCGGACATCATTTCAAACATATATAACAACAACTTCAGGTTGACTGCCTTATCCACATCATCCTCGATACAAATGATTGTATCGTTCGCATATTGTAGAATCGCCACCCCATCAGGAATCAAGTCGGCCGCCAGACCAACAATCAGTTTGCTTTTCTGGGCATTTTTAATCATTTTAGCGAGACATTCAACAGCTAAATTGAACAGAAAGGGAGAGTGCGGGTCACCCTGCCTCACCCCTTTTTTGCTTTGAAAGTATGGCCCAACACTACCATTTAGTTTAATGCTGACTGTCCCATTACGCAAGATTTGTTCAATCCATCTGCACCACGTATCATCAAAACCTCGCATCTTGTGGCACTCCAAAAGAAAGTCCCAGTTTACCTTGTCATATGCTTTCTCAAAGTCCAGTTTAAGTACAATTCCTACTCTCTTCTTAACATATGTGTAGTTAAGAAGCTCATGTAAGGACAGGACTCCGTCCATGATATTTCTCCCTTTAATGAAGGCGTTTTGAGTAGGACTAATGAGTTTATTTGCATATACATCAACTCTACGATCAAGGACTTTCGTGATTAACTTGTATGGGCATCTCAATAAGCATATAGGCCTATATTGCTGAATCTTCTCAGCCCCAGAAATTTTGGGGAGAAGAGTGATCACCCCATAGTTCAACCTTTGAACATCCAACGTTCCTTGGTGGAAAGCTCTAAACAGGGCCATAATATCATCTTTAACTATGTCCCAGCATACCTGATAAAACTCAGGAGGAATGTTATCAGGCCCGGGGGCCCTATTGGGAGCCATATCAAACAGAGCCTCTTTAACCTCTTGCTCTGTAAACTCTCGACATAGGTCCTTATTATCTTTGTCATCCAGTTTCTCCTCAGGAGACCAGATTTCCGGATCCAGATGGATCTGGTTACCAGGAGCTGGCCCAAACAGCTCTTTGTAGAACTCAGTGGCATGGGCAACCAGGTTGTCCGTGCCTTCAATCAAGGCCTCCCCTACTTTAAGTGATTGTATAGTATTTTTCCGTTTCCTCCCATTGGCAATTTTGTGATAATAGTCAGTATTCAGGTCCCCTTTGAGCAGCCAGCGCTCATGGGACTGTTGAAGCCAAAACATTTCCTCGTTAACCAGGAGCTCGTAAAGCTCGGCGTTGATATCCATCTTTCTACTATACAAGTCAGGAGGCAACATATCTTCTTCTTCCATTTCCTCAAGCATGGCAAGTTCCATACGTAGGTCCTCTTTCCTTTTCTTATCATGACCATACTTATCAGAGCCCCATCCTTTAAAGTATGATTTAAATCTCTTCAGCTTGATATTCAGTATATCAATGGGATCAGATGATGTAACCTTCCTCGCCAAAATCCTACTCACAGTAGGCAGAAACTTTTCGTCTTTAATCCAGGATAGGTTGAAATGAAATTCACAAGGTTTCGGGGCTTCGCGCCCTTCTTCCCCAGAGGACAACAAAAGTGGATTGTGATCAGAAATCTCACGAACTAATTTCCTTACAGATACCAGAGGAAATATATCTTCCCGGCATTCTGACATGAGAATTCGATCAAGTTTCTCCAGTGTGGGGTGATTCTGGTTATTGGTCCATGTATACTTCCCCCCACTGATGTGAATTTCCCTAAGAGCTAGTGTATTGATGATGGAATTAAACAAGTCAGTGGCTTTGTTTTTCGACATCTTCTTATTCTTCTCTCCCAAATGTCGTAGGATATTAAAATCCCCCCTACTATGTAGGGTACGGTCATGCCACTACAACAGGAAGCTAGCTCAACTAGGAATTCATTTTTGAATTCATCATGCGCTGATCCATAGGCTACCAGCAAACCCCACTGGATCTTTTTTTGTATGTCATACAACACTAGTTGCAGTATGTATTTTCCCTTAGTACAAGAGACTATATCAAACTTATCTCTCCACGTAC
This sequence comes from Triticum aestivum, assembly GCF_018294505.1. NCBI lineage: Eukaryota > Viridiplantae > Streptophyta > Magnoliopsida > Poales > Poaceae > Triticum > Triticum aestivum. The sequence goes on along the minus strand of NC_057795.1, from coordinate 285,980,825 downwards.
CACAGAGGATGCCTCCAGATTTGCCTGTGGAAGGCACCCAATTCCACTGGAAAATGTCAAAGGGATCAATTCTCCTCAGGCATTTAGGAGTAAACTCTTTTTTCATAGTTTCTTGCAAACCCAGGAAGTCAAGGGAATGGTCACTGATCATGTCTGAGAGGCAGGTGGCCATTCCTTTCTTGCCCACCCCTCGACAGTTCCAAATGAGTCCTCTCATTTGGAACGTTTTTTGTGGAATTTGGTCCGAGTAACCCTACCAGGAGACGGGGCAGGGTTACATTTTAAATCCTCCTTAGTACTCTCCCTTTTCTGACTCCTAGTCACAGGCCTAGGGATCTTAACATTGGATTTACTGTGTTTTTTCTTTTTAGGCTTAGCAGAAGAGATGCGCTCATAAATGTGTTCTTCCTGGTCTAGCCAATCTAAACTCACATGAGTTTCCTTACCCAAACCATTTGTTACAATCAAAACATCTTGCTCATTATCAGTATTATTGATTGTGTTTTTATCATTTAATTCTTTTCGGGCACACTCAAGTTCTCTAATAATGTCAACGACAGCAAAATCGTCATTGGGTATTTCCACCCCTATCAAATTCGCTCTACTAATCAACTCATCATTGGAAAGTGCATCGAAAGAATTCTTGAAAGTAGGGGCATTGTTACCTTCCAGTTTTTTCTTGCTGGCCATTTTCTTAGCCCTGTCCTCCACCTTGTCCTGCATTCCAGAGATGTTACGCTTGCTGAACCTCAGTGGGGCTTCAGGTGCTAGTGGGGGAGTGAGAATGATCTCTTCAATGCTTTCAGGAGATGGGAGTTGTACCACATAACTGCATGAAGTCTTCATCCCAGGATCCACCTCACCAGTGACCTCCACAATCTGAGAAGGGTTAGAAACTGTCTGACAAGGGGTAACAGATATGTTATGTATGTCTTTTTTCACCTGAATATCTTGCGCAGCATTCTCCATGATATCAGGATTCCTGGGAACAATCCAGCGGGAAGAATCAACCTCCCCTTCCCTCATTTTCTCCTCAATCTCTCTCTGCATTGTTTCAATAAGCAGGGAATTATCCCCATCACTTTCAGTAGAGGGAGACCCCTCATTGTCATCGTATAGCAGGCGACAGGCCTTGCCACCACGATAGGAGCCCCCTGTATTGCCATGTCCAGCAGACTCAGGCTGCTGCACCCCTCTCTCATGTTCAGTACGTTTCCTCTTAGGAGTCTGATCAGCCTTGGTTCCATCCACAGGGATGGGATCCTCCTCTTCTGCATTCCCAGGATTCTTGACCAAAACCTCCTCAACCTCATAAGTAAACCTGTAGAAACGTCCTGCCAGCACTCCTTCAGCAGTGGCAGGGAGCTGAGCTATCGACCTACACCCAATCTTAGCTCTGATAGAAGAAGGGCGATTTATAGTTGACATATCGACTTCCAGAGTAATCCCAACTAATGCTCCCACATAAGCTATAGTCTTATCACATCTCTTGTTAGGTGGAATTTTTCCAATCTTGACCCAGGCAATTTCAAGCAGTCCCTCAGAATCAATATCTTCAGACCAAGGAGAGAATTTAACACTAACCCCACACTTTTTCAGCTTAATATGTTCAACAAACAGAGCTCTCTCAACCTCTCTAGGGTTCGGCATTCTCATAATGAATTTTTGTGGAGCAAAGAATCTAGCAGAGCAGCGCCACCCCTGACCAACATACACGCTCAGCTCGTGTTCAATATCCTTGGTCAGAGCCGAGCCATCAGTGATGGTGACAACAATATTGAAAATATTATCCCTGTTCTGTCTATCCACACTAAAATCAGGGATGTAAAAGAAACCCTGACCCTTAGTTTGAAATGCACACATCACAGGTGTGTGATCCCAGGGGAAGAACTCGCTGCAGACAAAAGACAGATGACCTCTCTTTTTGCATCTCTCACAGAACGCATGAGGGCATCTAACAGTAAAGTGCCCAAGCAAATGGCAGATCTGACAAGCATCACAAGGAGGAACAACAGTACCAGAGGAGGAGTACTCGCGGTTACCAGCAGTAGGATTGTTCTTGTCGACGGTGTGGTGATCTTTCTCACTTCTGGAGTCCCCACCTCGGATCTCTTGACGGTGGGGGAGAGCTGCCTATTGCCCTCTGGCCGCCACCGGCTCCTGAGTGTCCTGCAGGTCACCGCCCTCCCCATCCCACCGGGATTGGCGGTTTCGGTTTGCCTGCAGGTTGCCGGCCGCCTCTTCCCACTTGTCGTTGGTGGTGGAGGAGCTCCCCATCTCCGTCTTGTGCTTCCAAACGTGGGTATCGAATCCACGGCCGCGACCGCGGTCGAAACGCCCGGCGCCACGCCCCTGGCGGCCCGCACCAAACCCATCCCCTCTCATCCTAACAGGAGACTTCTCTTTGGATCTAGCAACAGGATTCGCGGGCAATCTATCCGGTGGTTTCTCCCTGGCTCTAGCAGGAGGGTTTGTGGGGGATCGAGATGCAACTACTTGGGCAAAGGAACGCAAATCGCCATGGATTTTGCCTTCCCACCAATCGAAATTTGGACGAACCCTAGATCTGACGGGAGGCGGAGCGCTCCAGAAGTGGGCGAGCCCCTCGTCGAGATCCAAAATGGAGGAAGGGGTGGCTGCCATGTGTTTTATACCTGCGGCGCCCCCAGAAACCATAACTCCGCCGCTCTCATGGCGGTCAGATCCGCTCTCGCCTACGTGTCGCCCATCCGCGCCATGGTGGACTGGTCCGCGCCCTAGGATCCCGGGCCCATCTGTCATATGTGGTGTTCGGCGGTGTGCGCCCCGATCGACACGGCCGCTCCCGTGTACCGCCCGCCCGTACAGCGGGCCATGCAGCGGCGCGTTCTCACCGGAATTTCCGCCGGTCGCCGGAGCTCTGTCGCAAACCCTAGCAAAGTGGCAGGGAAATGCAACAATATCGCCGATATCGATCCACTCACCGGGACGAAGGTAGCGAGCATCCACCGCGTGTCCCCTTGCGTCGAGCAGCACGATCCAGAGGGCGTCCCCGTGCAGCCATAGCTCGCCGTCGTCGAGCGTGACGCGGCGTGCGGTCACCAGATCCACAGCAAATCGAACTCTCCATCGTGCATCATCAGGCGTGGCCACGGCCGCCGTGGTGGAGGAGGAGGCGAAAGTCGCCATCTAAATCTAACTCGCACGTACAGCACGTCTGCAAGATAAATAGATCAAGTTGGCCAAACAAAATCCAAATATCGGAGAAGAAATGCGAGGCTATAATCAATCATGCATATAAGAGATCAAAGAAGACTCAAATAACTTTCATGGATAAAAACATAGATCTAATCATAAACTCAAAGTTCATGGATCCCAACAAACACACCGCAAAAAGACTTAAATCATATGGATCTCCAAGAGACCATTGTATTGAGAATCAAGAGAGAGAGAGAGAGAGAGAGAGAGAGAGGAAGGCATTTAGCTACTAATTACGGACCCGTAGGTCTACAAAGAACTACTCATGCATCATCAGAGAGGCACCATTGGACATGATGAACCCCTCCGTGATGGTATCTAGATTGGATCTGGTGTTTCTGGAACTTGCGGTGACTGGAATTGATTTTCGTCGACTCCCCCAGGTTTTTTGGAATATTGGGGTATTTATAGAGCAAAGAGGCGGTGCGGGAGGCCACCAAGGTGGGCATAACCCACCTGGAAGTGCCTGGGCCCCCAGGCGTGCCCTGGTGGGTTGTGCCCCCCTTGGGGCACCCCTCTAGTACTTCTTCGGCCCATCTTGTGTCTTCTGGTCCAGAAAAATCCACAAAAAGTTTCGCTGAGTTTGTACTCCGTTTGGTATTGATTTCCTGCGATGTAAAAAACTAGCATAAAACAACAACTGGCTTTAGGCACTATGTCAATAGGTTAGTACCAAAAAATAATATAAAATGATTATAAAATGATTGTAAAACATCTAAGAATAATAATATAACAACACGGAACAATAAAAAATTATAGATACATTTGAGACATATCAGCGGCCCCTGCGTCAGCCAAGGCCCCACACCTGATCAGGGTTCCGCAGTTCGCAAGCGCGAGGCCCTGGTGTCGGTGTCAAAACCGGCGGATCTCGGGTAGGGGGTCCCGAACTGTGCGTCTAGGCGGATGGTAACAGGAGACGAGGGACACGATGTTTTACCCAGGTTCGGGCCCTCTTGATGGAGGTAAAACCCTACGTCCTGCTTGATTAATATTGATGATATGGGTAGTACAAGAGTGGATCTACCACGAGATCAAGGAGGCTAAACCCTAGAAGCTAGCCTATGGTATGATTGTTGTAATGGAGGTTATGTCCTATGGACTAAAGGCCTCCGATTTATATAGACACCGGAGAGGGCTAGGGTTACACAGAGTCGGTTACAATGGTAGGAGATCTACATATCCGTATCGCCAAGCTTGCCTTCCACGCCAAGGAAAGTCCCATCCAGACACAGGACGGAGTCTTCAATCTTGTATCTTCGTAGTCTTGGAGTCCGGCGGACGATGATAGTCCGGCTGTCCGGACACCCCCTAGTCCAGGACTCCCTCAGTAGCCCCTGAACCTGGCTTCAATGACGATGAGTCCGGCGCGCATAATGTTCAGCATTGCAAGGCGGGTTCCTCCTCCGAATAATCCAAAGAAGATTGCGAACACCAGGATAGTGTCCGGCTCTGCAAAATAAATTTCACATTCCACCGTAGAGAGAATAAAATGTACACAAGTTCAATCTGCTGACGTATTTTGCGGCATGACGTCACACCACTACCAAGCCTTTACTTGAATCGTTTTTATTATACCGCCTCAGCGCGTTTAGCGAAGCGGTTTCCTTGGCACGTCTTGTCGAAGCAGAGATCGTGTTCCCCTTATTCCGGGATTCTCATCAATACGGACGTGGGTAACCTAACCGCGCCATTGATGGTGTCACTTGGGAGATAAGCGAGTTTTACCAGGCTAGTGGGGGACGAATAGTCTTCGCCCGCCTATATATAAGGGATAAGGATTCACCTTTTCACCTACGCCTTCTTCCTCCTTTGCTTATCCATCTCCGCGCACTCGAGCTCCAACGCCCAAGTTCGCGCATCTCGTCTCGACCTTCTCCGACCATGTCCGGAGCGGGAGGCAAATGGCTGGCCTCCACCGTTAAGGAGGAGCACATCACAAGGCTGCGCAGCGCCGGGTACCTTTCCAGCGACGTCGCGCACCGGCTGCCCAACGAGGGTCAACTCATCCCCACCCCCGGGCCCCATGAGAGGGTCGTTTTCCTTCCCCACTTCCTTCGCGGACTGGGCTTTCCACTTCACCCCTTTGTCCGGGGGCTCATGTTCTACTACGGCCTGGATTTCCATGATCTGGCGCCGAACTTCATCCTGAACATCTCGGCGTTTATCGTCGTGTGCGAGGCATTCCTCTGCATCCAGCCCCACTTCGGCTTATGGCTCAAGACCTTCAATGTCAAGCCGAAGGTGGTGAAGGGCACTCAAGCGGAGTGCGGAGGCGCCATGTTGGGCAAGATGCCCAACGTCCTTTGGTTCGAAGGGGCCTTCGTGGAATCCGTCAAGGGGTGGCAGTCGGGGTGGTTCTATATCACCGAGCCGCGCGACCCTACGTGGGCGGCAGCCCCCGAGTTCAGATCTGGAATCCCTACGCAGCTCACCTCCTGGAAAGAGAAGGGCTTGCTGTGGGGTAATTCGAAGGAGCTGACGGGACTCCAAGCCTGTATCCAGAAGTTGGTGAACAAGAAGCTCAGGCTGGTTAACGTGGTCCAGGTCATGCTCGTTCGCCGGATTCTCCCATGCCAAGAACGGGCATTCAATTTGTGGGAGTTCAATCCGGAACAGCACCAGGCATTGAGCGGGCTCTTCGACACGACGTACGAAGGCGCTTGGAGGTTGCTGTTTAAGGGCGCCGAAGCCCCCGCATCCGCGACGGAAGATCGCGGATTTCACTCGCAGCGTCCAGCTGACGAGGTAAGTGATTCTACCCCTTTACGGGACACTTGTTGTTAATAGTTCGACCCTAAGCGGGTTTTAATCTCCCTTTTCCTTTGACAGGAGTGGATGAAGAAGGCCGAGCAGCTCATCTGCCCGGCTCCCATGCCAGAAGACCCAGTGGACGCCCGTCTAGCGGGGTTGCTGGTTCCGGCACCGCACGTGGTGCCGGAGAAGAAGGCCAAGAAGGTGGCCACGGGAACTCGAAAGAGTTCCCGTTTTCAGGTGTCCGACGACTCCGAGGCGGACTCCTCCCCCGAAGATGAGGAGGAGGAAGAAGACTCTCTCCCAGAGGAGGGAGAGAGGAAGAGGAAGGCTTCCCCAACAGGGGAGGCCGAAGGGTCCAAGAGGGGAAGGACTATTCCCCCGGACAGCTCCGCCAACACCAACGTTGGCGGTGAAGAGTGGCCCTCAAGGCCCAGGCCTCAGGCGAGATCGTAAGTATCCGGATCCCTGAATGATCTGCAATTTCTTTTGTGTCACATAGTGTCCTTCTAATGCCGCATACTATCTGCAGTCCGGCCGATGATGATCTCCCTGCTTCATCGAGCGGGTCGTTGGCTCCGTCGGATGTGGATTCCATCCCGACCGCCTCCACCCCTCGCGCCGATGAGGACGCCGAGGCGGGATCCCGGAAGGGGACCCATCAGGAGGAGGCTCCGGAGGCGCCGCAAGGCAGCCTTCCGGACTTTGCACCGGACTCTACGCCGGAACCTGCAGTGGTTCCAGAGTCCGGCAGGCGACCCCTTCGTAAGAAGGGCAAGACCGTGACACCGGCGGCCTCCGTCCAACCGGAGGCACCGGACAACTTGCTGGAGGCGCTCAAAGGCGCTTCCATCAAGGAAGAACACCGCACTATCATGAGTGCGGTGATCCAGAAGGTTCAGCTCGCCAAGAGCGGGCTGACCGAAGCCTGCAGCAGCCATCTAACAGGCTTTGAGGTAAGAAGTTAAAATTATGTAATGTAATACCGCATAGACAGTAGCCCCTGATGCTCGGTTCGGTGTTCGGAAAGAAAAGCCGGACTGAGGATCTAAAAAGATATCCGCAGGGTTGCTAAAAAAGTATGTCAATATGGGTTTGCAGGCTGCGCTGCTGACCTCTGCCGCACTGACTGCGGAGGTCGGTGCATTGAAGCAGGATCTCGAGCGGTCCGAGCAAGAGCTCGGCCGTGCCAAGAGGCAGCTCGAGGACAAAGAAGGTGAGTAACACCTCTTTGAAAAGTTACCTTACAGAAAAGGATTTAGGTTGCAATAAGAAAATAACAAGGATAACATGGGTACTGCAGGGGCCACAAACGAGGTGGCAGCCCTGAAGGAGGCTGTGTCCGCGGCCGAACGCAATGCGGCCGCGGATCGGGCAGAGCGAGAAAAGAAGGAGGCACGGGTGGCGGAGGTGCGGCAAGAGCTCCAGGCTCTCATGGAGAAGCATGAGAGTTTGGAGCGCGACTCAAAGACTCGAGAGTCCGAGCTCGCTGAGGATAAGAAGAAAATAGCGGCGGGTAAGAAGAAAATAGTGCCAAGTCTGAGCTCGCTTCGGCTCTCGAGAGTGCCAAGTCCGCCAAGGCCGAGGCCCGTAAGGCCCTTCAGGAAATTGAGGATAAGAAGAAAATAGCGGCGGGTAAGGCATTTTTCATGCAAAGCAAGCATGTTAATGTAAACTACCTGACACTTACCCGAATTCGGAGCTCTCCAGGGGCGTTTGCAGATCTGCCTCGCAGTGTATCCGACGCTGCTGCATTCTACCGTGGCAAAGAGGGGAGCTCAACGGAGAAGGTCTTCTGGTCTCAGTACGCTGAGGCCGGCCATTCGGTGCCCCCTAGCGACCAGCTGAAGCAGCTGGTCGAACTCCACAAGGTAGCTGAGGAGGCCATGAAGGGCCTTATAGTCCGGCTGTGGCCTGGACAGGCCATGCCTGGGAGCTACTTCGGCCTCGTGCGGCGGCTGGTGGATGCGTGCCCCTGGGTGGATGTCATCAAGCGCTCCGCCTGTATTGAAGGTGCTCGTCGGGCCCTTGCCCGCGCAAAGGTGCACTGGGGCAGGCTGGATGCGGAGAGGCTTCTTACTGACCCGCCGCCAGCGGGCAAGGAGTATCGTACGCCCGAAATGTACTATAAGACAGTCCTGAAGGGTGCCCGCAATATTGCGGATGAGTGCCCCAGAGATGTAATTATTGAGTAAACTCGTTATGTATTATCCTGTGCGCTGAAAACTTTGTTCATATGCGCTACGCAACGCTTGTTTAATTTACAATATTACCTTCTGTGCGGCCGTTTATAAAATCTGAGAGATGGCAAGTCGTTGGCTTCAGCCCCCAAGCCACGAGTGCTGGGGTGTTCGGGATAAACTTGAGCACTCTTGTTCCCTATTTTTGGGTCCATCTAGGGAGGCGCTCAACACAACGAACAAGGCGACCAGACTTATAATGCTTGAACACTCTCACTTAGCCATAGAATTCTATAATTTTAAATTTCGGCGAAGCCCCTAGTATTCGGAAGACCGAACTCGGGGCGCTATCCACGCCTTCGTCGGACATTATCCGGTACTTCGCTCGAAGCGGCATAGGTCTTTAGGGACCCGAAAAGACCTCTCGAACAGCGACCAGTCTCTCGCCTTATCATGCCAGTCAGTTTTAGCTTTCTCCACTGAGGCGCTCGCCCAGCTCAACCGGGGCGCAATCGCAGTGGTTCTCCCAGTGCCACCTTAGCCGACAGAACGGAACATAAGGCACCAAAACGTGGGAGCCGGGCAAACCCAACTATTGACCCAAGACATGATTCGGAGCCGATTCATATAATGCTATAAGTTCGGGGTGCCGCACTTGTGAAAGTGTTCGGACTTATCACACCATAATGCGGGGAACATAAGCCCCTGGTGTATTCGGCCATACCAAAATATACGGGTGCGAGATGTCATTAATGAACATATGTGTAAAGTAATGCAATAACAGGCAAAAAATGCTGCATTATTTATTCAAGGAATTCTGCTATAAGTGCGGAAGGATACAAATAGTGTGGTAAGCAAGGGATTGGACTAAATAAGCATGTCCCCCTCCAGGTGTGGGCTGCGGACTGGTGTATATAATCGAACTTAATGCTCGTAATGGAGACCACCTGAGTGTTAACCGCAGCCTTCTTTCTTCCCTGGCCGTTGCATCGTGAGTTCGGCGGGTCCACCGCCAGACAGGGCTTCTGGTAAATGGAGTCATGTATATAAAAAGAAAAATAAAAAGAGCGACACACTTGGGAGCCCCTGGTGTGGTCGAGCCGCACTCCGGGTCTGTTGTGGTCGTGCCCCTCCCCTTAAGCCCATGGTATCTCCAGAGCGTAATGATGTACGCGGAGGGTTGGTCTTGCAATTATGCAAGGGCTGGGGTTGGGGCCGTATTGCTACGCGTGCTCGGATCGTGCCAGGTGGTCTTGGTTGATGTTGCTTCGGGCGCGTTTGGCCGTGTCCGGCCGTTTAATGACCGGACTCGAAAATTGCCTTAAAAGGCTGCTCTGTACTTCTGCCGCGAGAGCCGCTGTGTGTTCCTCCGTTCGGAGGGAGCGTTCCGTATTTCCGTTGACCGTGATGACTCCACGAGGGCCTGGCATCTTGAGCTTGAGGTATGCGTAATGCGGCACCGCGTTGAACTTTGTGAACGCGGTTCGTCCGAGCAGGGCGTGATAGCCACTGCGGAATAGGACTATGTCGAAGATTAACTCCTCGCTCCGGAAATTGTCCGGGGATCCGAAGACCACTTCCAGTGTGACTGATCCTGTCCAATTGGCCTCAACACCTGGTATGACGCCTTTGAAGGTCGTCTTTGTAGGTTTAATCCTTGAGGGGTCTATGCCCATCTTGCACACTGTATCCTGATAAAGCAGGTTCAGGCTACTGCCACCGTCCATCAGGACTCTCGTGAGGTGAAATCCATCGACGATTGGGTCTAAAACCAATGCGGCGAATCCGCCATGGCGGATACTGGTCGGATGGTCTCTTCGATCGAAAGTGATCGGGCAAGAGGACCATGGATTGAACTTCGGGGCGACTGGCTCCATCGCATATACGTCCCTTAGTGCACGCTTCCGCTCCCTCTTGGGTATATGGGTTGCGTATATCATATTCACCGTCCGCACTTGTGGGGGGAAACCCTTCTGTCCTCTATTGTTCGGTGGTCGGGTCTCTTCCTCGTTGTCGCTGTGCAGCCCCTTGTCATTGTTTTCGGCAATTAACTTGCCTGCCTGCTTGAATACCCAACAATCTCTGTTGGTGTGATTAGTTGGCTTTTCGGGGGTGCCATGTATCTGGCATAAGCGGTCGAGTATTCGGTCCAAATTGGACGGACCCGGAGTGGTTCTTTTGAATGGCTTCTTCCGCTGATCGGGTTTAGAGCCTCGGAATCCGGCGTTGACTGCCGTATCCTCCTTGTTGTTGCCGTTAATGCGTGTTTATTTTTGCTTCGACGCGACCTGCCATTGTGGTCCTTGGTATCCGGACTGCCAGAATTTTTACTGAGGTTGTTGCTGCGAGCTAGCCAGCTGTCCTCTCCCGCACAGAAGCGGGTCATTAGAGATGTGAGGGCTGCCATGGATTTCGGCTTTTCCTGTCCTAGGTGCCGGGCTAGCCACTCGTCGCGGATGTTATGTTTGAAGGCTGCTAGGTCCTCTGCATCCGGACAGTCAACGATTTGATTTTTCTTTCTTAAGAACCGTGTCCAGAACTGTCTGGCCGATTCGTCTGGCTGCTGAATTATGTGGCTTAGGTCATCGGCGTCTGGTGGTCACACATATGTGCCCTGGAAGTTGTCGAGGAATGCGGCTTCCAGGTCTTCCCAACACCCAATTGATTCTGCGGGCAAGCTGTTAAGCCCATGCCGAGCTGGTCCTTTAAGCTTGAGTGGGAGATACTTGATGGCATGGAGATCGTCGCCGCGGGCCATATGGATGTGAAGGAGATAATCTTTGATCCAAACCGCGGGGTCTGTTGTGCCATCGTAGGATTCAATGTTTACGGGTTTAAACCCTTTAGGGATTTGATGATCCATTACTTCGTCAGTGAAGCATAGCGGGTGTGCGGCGCCTCTATATTGAGCAATATCACGACGTAGCTCGAGTGAGCATTATCTGCTGTGTTCGGCCCGGCCGGAGTTATTGTATCCGGCGCGACGGTATTCGTCGTGGGTCGTGGGGCGCCCACGTGATCCATAGATGGATCTGGATTGCCTTGCTTTGTCCTCCAATATATCTCGCAAGTCCGGCACGTTCCCTCTTGGCTTCGTACTTTTGGAGCGATGCCGGGGTACGGTCTTGGTAGAGGGCCTAGATGCCTCTCTGTCGCGACCACGGGGTGGTCGGTCGGCCGTATTGTGCGCTGGTGATGAAGGTATGTATGCTTCCTCCTCTAATCGGGGGAGCAACTTGCGTTTTGGGTAGCTTTTTGAGGGGCGTTCGAGTTCGTACTCTTCGGCCGCGAGGACCTCGGTCCATCGATCGGCCAGCAGGTCCTGATCAGCTTGAAGCTGCTGCTGCTTTTTCTTTAGGCTATTTGTCGTGGCGATAAGCCTGCGTTTAAAACGCTCTTGTTCGACGGGATCCTCGGGCACAACGAATTCGTCGTTGTTGAGGCTTGCCTCGTCTTCGGAGGGAGGTATGTAATTATCATCCTCGACCTCTTCATCTGTCGCTCTCTCGTGAGGGCTTGCTTCTGCATCCTCCTGCACTGAATCTTGCTGGAGGGGATTGTCTTCGGCACTTTCTAGGGTATTATTATCTCCTGTGCCTGAATCTCCATTCTTGCTGTGGCGGGATTTAGAGCGGCGCCGCTGACGTCGGCGCTTGGGCTGTTTCTTTAAGGAATCTGCCTCCGCTGCTTCTTCGCCATCCCCCTCTTTTGGGGTGTCCACCATGTATATGTCATATGATGAGGTGGTCTTCCAGTGCCCTGTAGGCGCTGGTTCTTGTTCGTCTCCGGCATCGTCGTCCATACCGTCGATGTCTTCGGAGTCGTAGTCTAGCATGTCTGTTAGATCGTCGACAGTGCCTACAAAGTGGGTGGTGGGTGGGCCTTGAATTTCATCATCGTCCGTATCCCAACCGTCCTGGCCATAGTCCTGCCAGGTCTCTCCGGATAGCGAGAGATGTTTTAGCGAATTTGGGATGTCGCCAAAGGGCGAGTGTTGGAAGATGTCCGCGGCGGTGAACTCCATGACCGGCGCCCAATCAGATTCGATTGGCAGGGGCGCGGGAGGTGCGGAGTCCGGCAGGGAGTCCGGCACCTCGGAGTCACGAGCTTCGCAAGGGACAAGGTTAGTGTTCGGCTCCATCGCCGTGGAAGTTGCAGCCCCCGAGGCAGTGTCCAGCCACCGGTCCTCAATCTGGGCGATCGGCTCCGGACTAAGGGCCGGAGCGGACTCGTGTGCGGCCACCAAGGCACTCTCCGGCGGCAGAGCTAGATCATGCCCATCGTGACAGTGCGGCACGCTCGGCTGTGGCTCGAGCCCGTCGAAGATCAAGTCCCCGCGGATGTCGGCCGTGAAGTTTAGGCTTCCGAACCTGACCTGACGGCCAGGGGCGTAGCTTTCGATCTGCTCCAGATGGCCAAGTGAATTAGCCCACAGCGCGAAGCCGCCGAATACGAAGATCTGTCCGGGGAGAAAAGTCTCACCTTGGACAGCGTTGTTGTTGATTGAAGAAGCCATCGAGCCTATCGGTGACGACACAGAGGAACTCTCAATGAAAGCACCAATGTCGGTGTCAAAACCGGCGGATCTCGGGTAGGCGGTCCCGAGCTGTGCGTCTAGGCGGATGGTAACAGGAGACGAGGGACACGATATTTTACCCAGGTTCGGGCCCTCTTGATGGAGATAAAACCCTACGTCCTGCTTGATTAATATTGATGATATGGGTAGTACAAGAGTGGATCTACCACGAGATCAAGGAGGCTAAACCCTAGAAGCTAGCCTATGGTATGATTGTTGTAATTGAGGTTATGTCCTACGGACTAAAGCCCTCCGGTTTATATAGACACCGGAGAGGGCTAGGGTTACACAGAGTCGGTTACAATGGTAGGAGATCTACATATCCGTATCGCCAAGCTTGCCTTCCACGCCAAGGAAAGTCCCATCCGGACACGGGAGGGAGTCTTCAATCTTGTATCTTCGTAGTCTTGGAGTCCGGCGGACGATGATAGTCCGGCTGTCCGGACACCCCCTAGTCCAGGACTCCCTCACCTGGCAAGGGGCAGTGCCGATGTGTTCATTGGCACCATGGACGAAGAGGCTTAGACAGGTTGTCCTCGAGGCGTAGGGGGCTTCGGGTCCCCCCCGCTCCTGGCCTCCGCGGTGTGGTTGGGACGACTGCCGCCTCAGCCAGCTGAGTCCCAGGAGTGGGCACCGCCTGAGGCTGCGCCGTGGCACGCCCTGTGTTGTGTTCGGCCAGCGAGAGGTGAGGTGTCATCCCCTTGTTCGTGGTCGTAGCTGCCGCGACTGTGGCAATTAGCGTCGTGTGATGAGCCGTCACGTCCTCGGTGACCGGCCCGCCTGGCGAGGCTGGCAGAGCACTGTGAGGAGTCGGGGCACGTGTGCGCCCAGATGCAGCGGCACCCATGCGCCCGAGCGCATCGGCAGGTCGGCGTGGCGTGCCCCCGTGCCCGCCAAAGTTGCGACCGAGCATCAAAGCTGCGTTCAGGGTGAAGGGCACCTTCGCTATCTCGTCCATCTTCGTCTTCTTCTTCGCGCCACCGCCTCTGGATCAGCACGGCGGAGAAGACAATATGAACATATAGACTGCAGGCGCACAATCGAAAGGCAAGGTGAGGGCACTTACTCATCCGGCGCGGTCCACATCCTCTTCTTCTCTTCTGCGGAGGCCGACGCACCACCATTCTTCCCTGGTGATGCCCTGGCCCCGTCCCGGGCCCGTCAGGATGGCCCTCAGAGAGCCCTGCTGTGGTGCCGCTCCCCAGGGGGCGCGAGGATTCCCCCGAGGGGCCCCGGTCGGCGGGAGCTCGATCCCCTTGGCAGGGGCCTCCAGGGTTGTTGGCTGCACAACCGACAGGGCAAGACCTGTCTCCTTGACTGACCCGTGGGGTGTGGGAAGCCTGCTGGAGTAGGCACGGTCGCCCCCTTGACTGGGACCGCCTTGCCCGATGCCCGCGTGAGGCTTGGGGAATCTGCGGCCGGAAGCTCGTCGGCGTCACCATCGTCCTTGAGGCCAAGGAGGATCTGGCGCCGCGACGATGAGGACGCACTCTCGAGGTCCTCCGAGTTCTCATTGCCGCCGCTGTCGCTGGAGGACAGCACCACAGGCGAACCGGCGGGGTCACGCTGTTCAAGCCCTCACTCGTCGAAGGAAGGCATGGCCACAAGCAACTCCTCCTTGTCGTCACAGTTGTATAGTGGGCGGCGGCCTCGGGGAGGTCCTTGGGAATGTACCCTAGCAGGGTAAACAAAGCCCCATCCAGCTCCTCGATCGTCAGGCCGGCGGGTTGCAACCTCATGGTGTTCCCCGCACCGTCATACTCCCACAAGGGCTGCGAGTGCGCTTGGAGCAGCGCGAGGCGGTGCGCCGGGAACTCCTTCATGATCGCCGTCCCTGCCAGCTCCGCCCTCACGTGCGAAACTATCCTCCTCGGGACGGGCTTTGCTCGAGGGTCGGCGAGCTTTGTGGAGCTCCACTCAGGGGTCTGCTCGGGCTGCACCGCCGAAGTCATCAAGAGCGGGTCGGAACCATGAGTGTCCATGAAGACCCAGCACTGTCAGAAGCCTTCCACCTTCTTCCCAACTTTCAGGAGGGAGTTTCTGCTATGCACATAGACAAAGGAGACGCACACGGATTGCTGGCCCTAGGCGGTGAACCACAAGCTAAAGAAGTGGTGAAAGAGCGCCACCGAGGGCCTCACGCCCACAAAGGCCTCGTGGTAGAAGGCGAAGATGGATAGGAGGAGAATGGAGTTGCGCTGAAGATGGATGGCATGGTTTCGGTAGTGCACAAGGATGGCGTAGAAGAACTCAGAGAAGGGCAGGACCAGCCCGGTGAAGATGCTGTGGAAGAAGAAGGGATAGACGAACTCTCCTAGACTGCCCCGCGCCGCCGAGCCGGGCCAAATCTGGGTCGCGCCCCATACGTTATGGTCGTCGGCTATCAGGGGAAGCACCAGATTAAGGTCCTTCTCCTTGGCGATGGAGGAGGGCCGGAGCGCCAGCGAGAGGGAGGAGGAGCTCGCGGCCTGGGCTGCAGACTTCGCCTTCCTGGCGGGCGCCATTCATGAGGTCGTCGACGCCGGCGAGAAGAGGGAAGAGTCACACTCGGTTTGGATCTGGAGAAACCTCACATGGGAGAAAGGGGATCGCAACAGGACAAGGAAGATGCTAGACGAAGGAGCAATGATGGCCCCGCGGCATGCACCAGGCTTTATGTCAGCCTGGGCGGTTGCTGAGGCGACGTGGGGAAGTGGGGCCGTCCCTTACCCCGATGTGTGCCACGCGTCCATCCTGGCCGGCAGGCAGTTGGGGCTCACGTCGCTTCGCCCTCTTCTCTTCTCTCCGCCTCGAAGCAAAGTTGTGTGCGCCGTGGGCCTAGGGGCTACTATCAGGGCACTGGGACTGGGGGTACCCAGGCCCGTCTGCCTGCGGCCCAGCAAGTGGCATCGTCGAAGGGCCCGGCATGGCCCAGCGCCAAGACTCCTAAGGCAAGGCCTTCGCGAGGCCCCTGCCTTGCGAGGCGAGCTGCAGCAAGCCTCATCAGGTGTCCCGAGGGCCGCGCAAGGGACGACCTCCCGATGTTGCCTCCCAAGGCCCCTCGCAGGCGAACACTTCTAGGCTCGCCACCCTGCCTCGCGATGCACGTGGGTGATGCGAGCCACGACAGGCGTCGCCCAGGACCGGTGCCCGCAGGCGCGGACAGCGAGGCTTTCCTCTTTGGTGCTAAAGGGACAAGGCCAACGCGTGGGTTCCCAAGGCAGCCCCAAAGCTTTCCCCTTCAGCGCAACGAGACCGGGACGACGGGCTCGGCAGGACGGAGATCATCACCGAGCCCACCTACGCGTTATGGACAGAAGCATTGCAGGCGAAGACCACCTTTAGTCAGGATAGGGTGTACTCTTGCCCCCTTCAAAATTGGTCGTTGTAGCATCCCTTCCCGCCTAGAATTCGCAGGCTGAGGACCAAGGCTAGTATAAAATATAGGTTAGTCTCCACCGTAGAGAGGGGTCGACTCTTGAGCCCTTCAGAGGCAGTTCATCCTTGTACTCGTTCATACTCATCCTCCTCGCAAGGCAATCCACCACAAAGCAGGAGTAGGGTCTTACACCGCAAGGTGGGCCGAACCTGGGTAAATGACCGTGTTCCTTCCTCCTTCCCTTTTCTTCGAGCACACAGGAGCAAAGCCGTGAGGCAGTGAGAAGTGAGCGATAGCCTGGCGAAGCTTTCCACGTACACCCCAGAGTTCGAAGCTTTCTTGGGTCTGCGGAGGCCCGGTTCCGATAGGTTCAGATTGAACCGATGCTACTTAGGGATGTAGGGGAATGTGCTACGCAACAAAAAAATTATGCTACACGACCACACCCAGGAACACTATGAAGATGACGATAATAATCGAATTCACCGACGAGCAGAGTAGCAGAAGCAGTAACGAGTCGGTGCGGTGCGCCGATTCCCGCAATTAGATTATACCTCCTAGCCGCGAGAATTTTCTCCAAGACAAGAATCGGTGTAGTGAGGTGTTCTCAGTGAACCCTCTTTCTTTTCTTTGGGAGGTGGAGGTGGATTATTATTAAGAGAATTAAGTGGGGTGGGGGGAGGGGGTATAAGACCCGTGAGATCGTTGCAGTAATGAAGAATATTTATCGAATATTTGTAGTAATATCAATCGGTGTCCGTATCAAAAATATCAGGGAGAGATTTGCGGAATAAATTCAGGAGATATTTGAAGCACGGTCTACAAGAGATCAGATTCTTCTTTACTATACAGTAGGAAATATACTCCCTCCGTTTCCAAATACTTGTCTTTCTAGACATTTCAAATGAACTCAACATACGGATGTATGTAGACATATTTTAAAGTGTAGATTCATTCATTTTGCGCCGTATGTAGTCACTCGTTGAAATATCTAGAAAGACAAGTATTTAGGAACGGAGGGAGTAGATGATAATTCGTTTTGGTTCCGGTTTATGTGGTGTCCTTGTCTGAAGAGTGAGGGAGAGAGAGGTGCGTGGCCTTATTTTCGGGAGGAACCGATTGTAAGAACCAATTCTGTACTCCTACAGCACATGCCAAAAGAAAATTTGTGTACAGTACTAGTACAGCAGATCGGCTGTGCTTGCGAGCCAATCAATGGTGGGCGTATGTCACCTAGGCTCCAGGGGGGCTCACACAATAAACTAGCACTAGATCAGGATCGTGGCGTGAGGGTGCCGGTCACAACGTTTTGATCAAGCGGGTAATGCAAAGTTAGTATTAATACATGTACAGCATATACATTCATGTAATCCAGGTACGGCATATGCATTCATACATGATAACAATACAGTGAAGAAGAAACATTCAATTGTGATGAAAGCGAGACATAGTGATGCTCATTATCGGCATCACACTATAAGGCATGATCAATTTTATAGGAAGTTTGAAACCACAAGCACAGCCACTCGACATGAACTTCGGTACCAAAAGCGCTATAATAGGAGAAGGGGTAATAAAGGGGTGTTTGTTTCGAGGGACTTATTGGTTTAGGGACTTAAAAAAGTCCCTATAAGTCCCACCTAAACCAAACACAAAGGACTTATTGGGACTTATTGTGGTGATTTGGGACTTATCAAATAAGACTCTCAGGGAGGAGCTTATTGGGACTTATTCGCTCCAGGCTCGTTCCCCGCACGCCCCGTAGCCGCCCCGTCGCCGCCCCGCCTCTCGCCCCGTCGCCGCCCCGCCTCTCGCCCCGTCGCCGCCCCGCCTCTCGCCCCGTCGCCACCCCGCCTCGGTTCATTCTGCCTCGATTCGTTGCAACGGTGCCTCCAATCGCCGGACAGGCCCTCTCCTGAGCCTCGTTGCAGCGGTGCAACATGGACTTATAAGTCCCTGTAAACAAACAGGTAGGGACTCGGGACTTATAAGTCCCTGTAAACAAACAGGTAGGGACTTATGACTTATAAGTTGGGACTTAAAAAAGTCCTAGGACTTATGAAACAAACATGGCCTAAGAGCAGGATAGGAGAGACAACTACCGAGTCATAGCTACTAAGCATACTAATAAGTGTCTTCATTCAACTGGATTTAGTGACATGTTTCAAGCCATCAAAAGGAAGCTTTGTACAAACTAAACGTGTTCAAAGTAATACAACCTTATGGTGCCATCAACAAAAGGAAATCTTGGTTTCGATGCGGCAATTTCCTTCAAAAAAAGTTGAGCAAAACATGGCTAACAAAGAGCCCAACACATCATAGCCTGGATGTAAAATGTATCAAACCAAGTGATGCACCTGTCTAAAAAGGGCGAGTTTTGTAGTGACCATCAAAAGCAGTAAATAACGATCACAGTAATCAAAACAGGGCAATTGTTATGGAACAATTCACATTGATTAAATACAAAATTCAAGACACACAAAAAAATAAAACATGGAAGGGCAGAAGACTCACCTCAGGTACCCTACCTTTATCTCCGGACTTCAGGTACACAAAAAAACCTCACCGTAAGAGTTTACCCCCATTGCCGCAGCATGGTAAATTTCCATACCGCAACAACAAACATGCAGTTTCTTAGCCAACAAGATTGACAATGCTGCTATGCATAATTGCTTTTGCTAATTTTGAATGTCCTATACTCATGATCAAAGCATGAATTGAATATTCAGATAGACTGCACCTCCCCTCCATAAATCACACACTCGAGTGTAAACATGACCATTATCTGAAACAGAGAAATAGGCAAGAGATGCATAAACCGCATGACACAGGGAATAAGTTATTTTTTAAATTCTCGGCAGAAAAGCACCACCGGCCACCCATCATCAATGAAGGAGCTAGTAAACTTAACAAACCCTAACACACTACGAATCACAGCTGCCAAGGTATCATGCGTCATGAACTCAGCAACGAGCAGCCGCTCGCCACCCTCGTAGCATCATCCGATGAGGTTGGACAAGCGACCACTCTGCAACAGCCCAACTGCCCTAGCCTCCTCCTGTGCATCCAAAAAAATGTCAGCAAAATTCAGTTCAGACTCCGCAGCAGAGGCCAGTCGAACGATGGTGCATACGAGGTGACGATCCACCCCCGTGAAGCAAAGCAAACCAAAGCAAGGGGCACGAACCACGAACTGGCGTGCGTCAGGCCAGGCGGAGCGGTCGAAGCGCTTGATGGCGACGGTGGTGCCAGAGCTGAAGAGGGTCCGTGGTAGACGGCATTAGGCTCCTTCTCGCAGTGCTCGAAGATGATGTGGTCCGTTGCGAAGCCATCGGTGGAGGCGTGTAGCTCGTCGAGGTTGTACTCCGCGAACACGGGCACGCCACTGCCGTCCTCCCCGGTGACGCCATTCTCTGCACGGGCACAGAGACAAACCAGTGAGCATGTGTGTGCGTTGGGTCAGCAGCAGATCAAGCCCTCGACCAATCAGCAAAATGAGCCCAATGCAAGGTAAGCAAGGCATAGTCAATCCAGAGGATAATTGATTTCCATGGTCACGACAAAAGCAGGAAGGGGGGAGGAGGAGCGAGCTGTGGTGGGCTAGCTGTACCTACTTGAGCTAGCCCCTCCTCCTCTTAGAGAGGAGAACGATATGGTAGTTAAGCGTCTTCCAGGCGCCATCCTTGAAAGAGAGCTCGACGATGTCCTTCCTAGTGCTGACCACATCGCCAGCCAGGCAACACTGCTTCTCCGCATTCAGGAGTGACTCGATCGCCTTGTCGACGCTGTTGCCCTCCTGCCTCAGCACAAACGACCATCGTCACACATGCGGTAATAGCACATCAGATCGGAAAACGTAGGCACAGGGACGATAACATGTGAAGCAAAGCAGATCAGTGTGTTACCTCGTGTAAAGGTTCTGTCACACATACATGGATTTCTTTATACAATTGAAACTATTGTTTTTTAGGTGCGGTGGCAATTCTCTGAAAAGATCCATTATACAAAAAGTTAGATATTTCAATGTGAGGTTACAAAAAGAAAAGGAATACAGTGGGTCCCTGTACACCTAAGTATCTACATACATCTAAATAAATTCATATACCCGGTGAAGTGTGTAAGGCTGAACCAAAATGTAGAACAAAGGAGCTGCTCGATCGAGTATTTTCCAAGCCCAATTCATACCAACAATGTTTAATGGGGTTTTGAAGTTCTGAAATTGGTCACGGCCATCTTCAATCAGGAGAAGCACCAAAATTAATTAAAGAAAACTTGCACATGTATTAGTACTATGAGTAACTCTACTGATTGCTAGCAATCTCTGAGATTATCCTAACAAAATCTCACCCAAGCAATCCGTTTAACTCGCATAGAGAAGAACCGTCGTTTCAGTGATGCTACTGGCTGGAAACTAATACAAAATTCAGTTTGCATGCATTTACTAATCAACATCTCTACGTATCTACACGAAATGCGCCATGGAGAAAAGCAGCTAGCTACACATGTATAGATCAACCGAAGGTTCCAAAGAGTAAGCCAGTAGTATTAGCAGCTCCCAGTAAACAGCAGGCTATTTGATTAGTAATATAGTTAATTAATCAGTGTCTGAGATTAGAGCTAATGTATTGTCCGTCTATAGTCTGTACAGGTAGGGAATGCAAGATGAAACATGTGCTTCACCAGATAATCTAATGTGTTAGCATAGAGTTAAATAAATGATAATTAAGCATTAATTTCTCACCCAGCTGTTAGAAGAGTTGGCACTCCAATTACGATCCAGAGATATACTACCTTCACTAATTATCAGGTGGCAAAGAATTCCAAGTGCATGAGCCCAGCTGTAGGATAATAGACAACAGGTAAAGATGATTAATTACAGTTTACAGCACAAGAAATCACAAGCAAAGACCTGGCGAATGATAAAACATTTAAATTCAGATTGAATAAGCATCTAAATTCAATTAAAGAGGACATACACATCCCAGTCATTTAGCCATTACTTAATCATGTATACTGACATACATATTCAGATCATGGTAAGTCAAAACTACATGGATCACCAGCCAACTCATCAAGGTCCTGAACCTTGGTACGAGTAACAAAAACAACATGCCATGTTTCAGTAAAAATACAACTGAGCAGAGTATCGATTCTCAGTATAACCCACTGAATTTAGTTTGTCAATTAGGATAGCTTCAATTACTTCAAAGAAGATCCCAGTGCCTAAGCTACAAAATTGAAAACAAAGAACCTGTCATACACCCATTTCACTATATACATGTCATCCATAGTCCCTATTCCTATTAGGATGTGGTTCTTCAGATGGACACTAAAATGATGAATTTTCTACCTGCGCATAATTGTAACCTGCCTTTATATTAGTATATATTCAATGATGGAACATGCCTTCAGATGCATTCAAGCCTTACGTTGCTGACCTTCAGGTCGCAAATGAAAACAGAACGTACTGCTCGTTAACACAAAAATTAATTTGCGTATTTAGGAGATGTCCACAAATAACAAATTTTCTAATTAACTGGGAATAGAAGATTCAAGTAGGTAGGAGTAGATACGTATTAGAGTGATAAAGATTGGCATTAATGCATCTATATATGCTGCAAATCCTTTGTTTGAAGATCTGAAGTCAATTCAACATTAAAAGTGTGACCATCTAGACAACGTAATAACGCTGGGCAGTGTAATATACAATCTAGACATAGGTTTGATGTAATTCGAAAATCAGAAAGTCCAAACCTTGAGGAGCTGCAGGTCCATGGCCACCAGATCCGACGCGCCCGGACTCGCAGCCAACGGATCCGCGTGAGTGGATGAAGTACGGGTTGGGGTTGGCCTCCTGTTCGACGACGCGGGAGATGAGGGCCTGCGCGCGGTCCAGCAGCGCGTCCTCCTCATCCTCGGCCGCCTCCGTCTCCTCGGCCGCCTTGTCCTCCTCCGGCTTGGTGGCGGCGGTGGCGGCGACGTTGGCCGCCGGCTGCTTGGGCTCCATCAACGCGGGCGGGCTCAAGCCACGAGGCAGCGGGGGTGGGCGGGCGCGCAGTCTAGGGTTAGGGTTGAGTGCAGGAGCTGCCTTTGGGGACGGGGAGGGGAAGGTGCTCCTCGGCGACTCGAGCAGAAGGGATCTCGTGGGGAGGAGGGAGGCTCATAGGAGCGGTGGCGGATGAGGCCGGAGAGAGCAACGAGGGAGGAGAGCGGCGGCGCGAGGGAAGGGGAGGAAGAGAGCGAGGGCTGCAGAAGAGATCGAGAGAGGGAAAGGAGGGGAACGGGTGGCGCGGGCGAGAGAGGGAATCGAGCTAGGTCTCTCCCACGGTAGCGGGCGCCTCTTCTATAGGCAGGAGGGAAATGACCAAAATACCCCCGGCGGGGCACCAAAATAACGCGCGGTGGCACGGCCGGGCGGGACACCGCTCATAGGGAAATATATCCGACGGCTGTAGACGATGTGGTAAATATCGGACGGCCCAGACGATCCGGCGGCGAGATCGGACGGACGAAAGCGCACCAGGCAAACGATCGGACGGCCGAGAAGCTCTAATCGCTGAGGAGCCTCCTGCATCCCTCCCTCTCATGTTTCTGGATGACGACGTTCCTGATCAACTGACTAATCCGTTATTATATTTCTGTAGCATTTTGCTTCTTTTAAGGGCAAAGTCTGCGTGTTAGTCCGAGATGCCGAATCGCCGATGAAGTCTAGCACCACCTTCGCAGTAGAGATCCAACAGGATGCCGTGGACGCCGCCGACAAGCCGGATGGCGGCGTGCCCCGGCCGTCTCGGGTCCGCCATCTCGCTCTTCTCACCGCCACCTTCTGCGCACTGGTCTTCTACGCGCACTACGGCGTACCAGGCAGCATGGCGTCCGCCCTGTTTAAGCCGCCAGTCACCGTTTCATCCCTTCCCTCGCTGGCCACCATCACCATCGACCAAGACTCCGGACGGGCGGAGCAGCCGGCGATGCTGAGTGAGGGACGTGCACCGCCCACTCCTCAGGCGACGGTGCTTGAGGCCAGTCGGAGCACGGCTGTGCCGGCATCGACGCCGTCCGACCATTGCGATGGGCGGTACATCTACATGTACGACATGCCGCCGCGCTTCAACGACGACCTCCTCCGAGACTGCGGCAAGGGCAGGCTCCACCCGTGGTTGGACATGTGCCCGCACGTGGCCAACGACGGCATGGGCCAGCCGCTGGCGGACGACGGGGGCGTCTTCCCCGGCCGCGGCTGGTACTCCACCGACCAGTTCATGCTCGACCTCATCTTCCACGCGCGGATGAAGCACTACGAGTGCCTGACCAAGGATCCCTCCCTCGCCGCCGCCGTCTACGTCCCCTTCTACGCCGGCCTCGAATCCGGGAGGTACTTCTACAATTACAGCATCTCCACGCGAGACGCGCTCCAGCTCGACGCCATCGACTGGCTGGTGCGTCGCCCCGAGTGGCGGGCCATGGGGGGCCGTGACCACTTCTTGGTGGCTGGCCGGACCACGTGGGACTTCCGGCGGGAGGCCGACGTCGACGAGCTGTGGGGCACCAAGCTGCTCACGTACCCGGCCGTCGAGAACATGACGGCCTTCGTCCTGGAGACATCCCCGTTGACAGGGAGCAACTTCGCGGTACCCTACCCGACGTACTTTACTTCCACCCTGAGGCCGCCGCCGATGTGCTCGCCTGGCAAGAGAGACTTCGGAAGGTGAGGCGGAGGTGGCTCTTCTCCTTCGCCGGCGCCCCACGGCCCGGCAGCAAGAAAACCGTCCGCGCGCAGATCATCAGGCAGTGCCGCGCGTCCAGCCTCTGCAACCTCTTCCACTGCGGCGGCGTCATCGGCGGCGGTGCGGCCGACTGCAACTCGCCTGCAGGCGTCATGCGCGTCTTCGAGACGTCAGACTTCTGCCTGGAGCCGCGCGGCGACACGGCGACGCGGCGGTCAACGTTCGACGCCATCCTTGCCGGCTGCATCCCGGTCTTCTTCCACCCCGGGTCGGCGTACACTCAGTACACGCTGCACTTTCCGAGGGACCACGGGAGGTATTCGGTGCTCACCCCGCACGCCGGCGTTGCTGCGGGGAACGTGAGCATCGAGGAGACCCTGAGGAAGATCCCGCCGGAGGAGGTGAGGAGGATGCGGGAGGAGGTGATCCGGCTCATCCCGAGGGTGGTGTACGCGGACCCCAGGTCCCGGCGCGTGGGCTTCAGGGACGCATTCGATGTCGCGCTGGAGGCCGTCATCGGTCGGGTGGCGAAGCGGCGGCGGGGCGAGGCCGCCGGCCGGTAGCAGTGGCACTAGTCGCCGTCGACGGTTCTGCACGCTATTGTGCCGTGCTGAATCGAGTCCAACAATTTCAGGATTACGTGGGCGAGTGGAACGACTTTTCCCTTTCTGGTTTCGTGCCTGAAGTTCCGGATCGGGTCGTAACCGTGTAATCAGCTAAGCTTTGTTGAGCACAAAGAAATGCTAGGGAAATGATCGGCCGACCGGCCTCGTGCTTCGCCGGCAGGTCGCTCCCATGGACGCCACGAGTCTCGCGGGGCCACGTACGTGGGCGGCTTCTTCAGATTCTTTTTTTGAACACACTTCTTCAGATTTTTCTGTCCCCGCTCGTTCTACAACTGTTCTTTTCAAATAAACTTCCGCTCCGCTTATATATAAAGCAAAAATCACAAGTACACAGCCAGTGGCGGAGCTTGACAAGAATATCTGAAGAGGCCAATGACGAAAAAAAATTAACCAACGACAACAGACAAGAACTTGGAGCCTCCAGGCAAATTTATACTAATATTACCATATTGCTCGCAAAATACATGTATGATTAGCAATATATACTCCATTACTCCATAAGAGAACTAATTACACCAAAATATACAACTTGTCTATTTGTACCGCTCAGTCTTCAAACCCAAAGACATTCTGTGAGCCAACTAAGAACTACAAAAGGAGTGGTGCTACAGATCAGCTTTTCGATCACTTATGCTCTTGAATTCCGCTAAAATGTCCTCAAAGGTGTACTTCTTTGCGATTTCACGCTCTATGTGAACAACCAAGTTATTGGCAAGATTCTCATCTTCCATCGTATTACGCAGCCTTGTTTTGATGATCTTCAAACTGGAAAATGCACGTTCAGCACTAGCTGTAGAAACTGAAAGAGTAACAAGTAGACGAAGTAGCCTGTCAATTAGATGGTAGATTCTATCTCTTCCAGTCTCAACAAGGAGTTGGCAAAGGTCAGTCAATGTTGATATATTTTTCAACTCTACATCACTGGAAGCATCAGGAACAAAGAGTTTTAGTTGGTTTTCCAAGCCATACACGTCTTGTTGAATAAAATCTGCTGGGTAATACTTCTTCACCAGTTGCGCCCTGGTTCCCCCTCGCAACCTCCGTCCTCGGCGCGCGTGGATCAGTGACGAGCTTCTCCTCGACTCCTTGGCGTCGGCGTCGGCGTCGAGGCAGAGCGGCAGCGTGGATGGAGAGGTGAGCCGCCGTGCCCAAGCGGCGAGCGTGGGGAAAGAGCGTGGGGAAAGAGACGTGTAGCAGCCGAGCCCCGATGGGTTTGTGGCCTTTTGCTCGTACATGGGCCAGTTGACATGGGCTATTACTAACTAGTAAAAAAAATTCATTTGGGCTGGGGGGCCACGGCCCCCTCAGAGCTGTACATAGCTCCGCCGTTGTACACAGCCCTACAATATATGATGGTGAGAAAGCCCCAAACAAAGTAGTAGGATTCAGAGAAAACAGACAATATACATCGATCGAAACACAACTACGCCGAGCAGAAAATAGCAAGACCTAAGACTACACTAGCAACTAAAAACGACGCATGGTCTCCCTGGCAACGCCCTCAAGAGGGGAAACGGCGCAAAGCGTCCCCAGTGCCGCATCCGACGAGTGGACAAAGGTTTTTACCTGGAACTCTGGCAGAAGAAGCGAGATACGACAACGTCCTCATGAGGAAAGCGGCACCCGCGGGCGTCGTTGTTGTCGGCACCAAAGCACAGAGCTTTCGTCCAGTTGCTTCCACTACAAAATCTGCTCGTTTTAGTAACAAAAACCATGGCGGCAAATAAAAAAACATCGCCTAAAATAATTTTCTGTGGCGGCCAACCGTCATCAGCCTTTTTCCTCCCGTGTAGCCCCCTTGGATGTGTTGGTGACGTTTTGGCCATGTTTTAGGTGACGCATTTGATCTTCACTGCACATGTCTATATTCTGCGCTGATTTATGGGGTAACAAAAAATGATAGACGGGTTGGGAAAGGTTAACAAAAATGTTCGGTGGCAGTGAAAACAAAGTCTTGGGTTTTATATAATGCACATTAGTTGAGATGATCGTAGTGAAATCCATTAATTTTTCTGGTCATGCTATCATTTTACTGAACTATGAGATGAAATATTAATTCTCAAATAAAGCATGAACAAGAAAATATGATTACAAAGCATAATATAGCATTAACAATTCAAACATGGAACGATCAAAAAACATTTGGTACATCAACAACGTCATTTCCAAAAGTATCGCACAACACGAGTAGGAGTGTTCGAGCATCAACAGAACGTGCATCAGCAACATAGAACTAGTCTTCATCGGATATTTTTTCGTGAATACGCTGAGCAGCAGCGTATCATTTTATTGATAGGTGGAGAGAGAGTACAAAATACGGAGTGCAGCCCTCGCGAACGTACGCTAGATGGCGTCCGGGAGGGTGCAACGTGAGCATCGAAAGAGGCTGATCACCCTCTTCCCTCAAGCCCTACAAGTCAGGTTACATGGATTTCTAAACCTCTAGCACCTGCCGCGGCCCATCTGCCCGCCTCTTCCTTGATCAGCTGCACAAGGTCGTCAGTGGAGGGCTGGGCACCATCGAAGATGGCTGCATTCCTATGCTTCCATATAGCCCATGTGGTGAGGGCAATAATGGAGTTGAGGCCTCTTCTAAGGCTATCTGGTGAGGCCGCCGTGGCCTGAAGCCACCAGTCGAAGAAAGTGGTGGAGTGGATCATGGGCGGTGTTACCAATCGACACCAAGAGAGGTTTCGTGCCAGGTTATCCGCGAGAAGACGCAATCCACAAGGAGGTGGTCAATGGTCTCAATCTCCTGGGAACATAAGATGCATTGTGGATCATTCATAAGGTCGTGCCATGCGCGGCACTCGACAGTCCAGCAGCGATCAAGGGAAGCCAGCCACAGGAAGAACTTGTTGCCTAGAAGGGCCCCTCCCTTCCAGATCAGGCGCCAAGCGGGTGGGGAGGTTGATCCGAAGAAGAGTGCCTTGTAGTAGGATTTAGCTGAGTAAGCACCGTTGGCAGTCCACTTCCAGCAGATTTTGTCTGGGGAGGTACTGAGATGGATGCCCTGGAGACGCCGCTAGAGATCGACATATTGGACTACCTCGATAGGGCCAAGAGTGTCGTGGATGTCCTGAATCCATGCGTGCTGGTGAAGCCCATCAGAGACCAAGGTGTGGCGACGCTGACGTCATGGCACAATAGCATGGAGCTCAGGGGCGAGCTTGGATATGGTCATGCCGTCAAGCTAATGATTGCACCAAAAGCGGTAGGTCTTGCCGTCGCTGAGGGTCCAGGTAGTGGACGCACAGAAGAACTGTCGCATTTCTGCATCGCATGGCACCTCCAGGTGGTGCCAAGGGTGGCTGGGGACGATGGCCTACAACCAAAGCCAACGGGCGCGCAAGGAGATGTCAGTGCGGTGAAGGTCATACACGCCAAGCCCTTCGTACTCCAACGGGCGGCATATGCGCCTCCAGTTAACCAGGCAGCAGCCAGACTTGGCATCCTTTCTTCCGTGCCAAAGGAAATCGCGGATGATCCGAGAGATTTTCTTGAGGATTGTCGTCAAGGAGAATGTGGACGGGCATAGCGGACAGGACATGCCGCACGGGGGCTAGCCGCTCAGCACGGGAGAGGAGAGATGCTTTCCAGGCAGCGAGCTTCTTAATGAGTTTATCCATGAGTGGGAGAAATGCCGAGGTGGGAGTTTTGCGGAGCGAGAGGGGAAGCCCAAGGTAGACGATGGGAAAGTTGGTGACTGGGCACGCCAACGTCGAGCTGACGACAGCGGTCGCGGTGTCGTTGCACCTAATCAGGGTGGCGGAGCACTTGAGGAAATTAGTGTGCAAGCCCGAAGCATCGCCAAACACGCGAAGGAGCGCCTAGATGACGGTCAATTCTGACACAGTAGGGTGGCAGAAAATAACCACGTCATCGGCAAACAGGGAGATGCTAGAAGCCGCGTGCCGGTTCGTGAGGCGCTGGAGCAAGCTGGAGCACATGGCGTGTTGCAGTAGTGAGTTCAAGGTGTCGATGACGATGGCAAAGAGAAGCGGGGAGACAGGGTCGCCTTGCCGCAGGCCGTGGGCATAGTCAATAGGGGGACCAGGGTTCCCGTTGATGAGGATGCGCGAGGAGGCGGTGGAGGTGAGTATGCATACCCATTCACACCACCGTCTACCAAAGCCAAGGTGCTGGAGAACCTCGAGGAGGAACGGCCATGAGACGGTGTCGAACGCCTTCGTGATATCGAGCTTGAGGAGGATCCGGGAGGCTTGAGGTTGTGTAGCAGGCGCGTCGTCTGCTAAACTAGCAAGACGTTGTCATGTACGCAGCGTCCGGCGATGAAGGCGCTCTGGTTGACGGAGACGAGCCGTGTCATACGCGGAGCAAGGAGAAGGGAGAGCACCTTCGCAAATAGCTTGGCCAGGAGGTGGATCAGGCTAATAGAGCAATAGTCGGCGAGCGTGGAGGCGTCGGGCTTTTTAGGCAGCAGAGTTAGAAAGGCCTCGTTGAGCTTGTGAAAGCCACGCCCATTCATGGCATAAAGTTTGTCGAAGACGACACAAATATCGGCCTTGATGATGGGCCAGCATGCACAAAGAAACTCGGCGGTGAAACCATCCGGCCCGGGTGCCTTGCCTGCCGGCATTTGCTTGACAGTGTTCTAGACCTCGTCGTCAGAGAAAGGCTGCTCGAGTGCCGACAAGTCGAAGTGGCGCTGGTCCATGGCCTCAAGGTTGATGGAGTAGGGCCTATCAGGGGAGGAACCAAGACTGCTGGAGAAGTGCACAAATGCGGCCTTGGCCATGTCCACCTTGCCAGAGATGCACAGGGAGCCAACTTGGAAGCTATTGATGTGGTTTTTATGGGCTCGATGGGCAGCATGAATTTTAAGGAAAGCAGTGTTTGTTTCTCCTTCCTTGAGCCAGCTGAAACGGACTCGATGCCGCAAAATGGAGCGCTCAAGGGAGGCCAACCGAAGATAGGTGCGCCGCAGCTCTTGGCGAAGCCAGATTTTTGATGGCGTCAACAGGCGGGAGTCATGCACCACGTCTAGCCGGTAGATGAGCTCCCTGGCCATCATGAGCTGTAGGGAAATGTCATAGATAAAGCGAGTACCCCAGCTCTGCAAACGGCGGGCACTGACCTTCAAACGAGCATAGATCGTTCGGAAAGGATCCGGATCAGGTTGCATAGAGTTCCAGGTAGCTTTGATGGTCTCAAGAAAACCCTCCAGCTTGGGACAAAATCACTCAAAGTGGAACTGGCGCTGCCTGCACGTCCTGGGAGAGAAATCCAGGACCAACGGGCAGTGATCAGAGGTGACCGTGGCTAAACATAACAACATATGGCTTGGGTGCGCAGTTTCCCAGGAAGTAGTACATAGGACCCGGTCATTCCTCACCAAGGTAGGGTTGGTTTGCTCGTTCGACCAACTATAACAACGACCACGGAGGTATATGTCACGAAGTGAGTGATCAGAGATGAATCGGTAGAATCTACCCATCATACGGTGGTTCACACGGCCAGGGTTCTTATCAGCGTGGGAGGTAATCATGTTGAAATCCCCTCCAAGAAGCCAAGGGCCCGTGATGTAGTCCCGCAGGTCGTGAAGCTCAGAGATGAAAGCTAGCTTGTCATTGACTGCCTCAGGCCCATAGACTCCCGTGATCCACCATGGGATCGCCGTTCTGTCGTAGGAGGAGACTGTAGCAGATACGTGGTAAAGGCCCACGATGGGATTGTGGAGGGTGATGCGATCAGACCGCAAGCAAGGAGAATGCCGCCTCTAGTGCCGTCGGCCGGGAGGAAGAAGAAATGCTGGAGGGGGGCACCAGGGGTCTCCATAACGTGCGAAGACAAGACAGAATCCAGGTTGGTTTCCGAGAGACAAACAATGCAGGGGTTAGCCGAGGAGATAACGGTGCGGACAACGGAGCGCTTGGCTTGGCTGTTGAGTCCACACACGTTCCAGAAAATAACGCTTAAGTTGTGATCCATGAGAAAGGCTGGGGGGCGGTGGGACGACACGCATGCACAAGGCACAGTCGGACCTCGACCAGGCGAGGCGCTGATGGTGACAATCCATTGAGGAGGCCGGGAGGGACGGTCCATCCATAAAAATCAGCGAACGCTTGCACGACGTCACCCGCGAGGGGGCGAGCGAAGAGCAAGTTATAGCGCTCGAGGTCAGCATCCGATATGGGCTCATCATCTTCCAGCAGACCGAGGCGGCGCAGAAGCACCCTTTTGGCCTTGGCCTCCGAGTCCAGCCCGGGGTCATTCTTGGCAATGCGGCCACTGCACCGCGACATAAAGTTGGGTGGCACCACACCCCTTTTGTGACGCACCGGGGAAGAGCGCATGCAAATGGCCTGAAGATAGCACATCACATGATCTAGGACTAGGCAAGAGGCATGGCCATTAGACGTGCATGCAGGGAGCTGGCCGCTCGACGTGCATGCGGGGAGCTGCATGGCCGGCAGCACATGGGGGATAGCTGGCGAGATGCCATAAGGGGGGGGGGTGCATAGCAGTAGTGCATGGGAGGGAGGCGCAGGGTTGACTGGCACGGGGCCCAGAGGAGGGGTGGTGCCGCTAGTGTCCAAAGCCTGGGCAGGCCCCACCGCATCCTCCGCATGGGGAGAGATCAGCATAGAAATAGGATCGCCCTCGAGCGGCGGGCTGCTTTGCATAGGGATAGGCACAACATCGTCAGATGGGTCGTGCTAGGGATCAGCGATGGGCTCCAACGCAGGAAAAAGAAGGTTCCTGGTTGGCGAGGGCGCGGCCTCCCCAATGGCCCGCTGGGTGGGAGCCTGAGGAGGCAACAGAGGTGGGTCCCTGGGCGGGGACAGAGAGGAGTGAGGCAGATCCGAGGTAGCCAAGCGCGGAGTGATTTTAGATTACACAAATTGTTCAAGCATGGGTTTGACAAATAGGAAAACCTCACCACCTCCATGGTAGGATCATAAAGAGTAGTTTGTCACCAACTGCCAATTTGTACAAGGAAAGTAAATCCTTTCGGTCATCCAGTACGATGAGGCGTCCATCTTTTTTTTGGCGTCGAGTATGTCGACCATATGTCAGTATTAGGATAGATAATAATTCTCATTACCATATTGATCCATCTGATCAGGCAGAACGCGATTGTGGGGCCAAAGAATTTCACCCAAATTGTTCAGGCAGAACGCTACGCTCTTCGAGGGTAGTATTTCACCCAAATTTATTGATTCGACATAAGGGGGGTCAGCAATTGAGTTGTCCATTCAACCACGCATGGGAAATTATATTTCTGCAACAAAGTGTTTAGTAGCATAGTAGCAATCGTAACATGAACAGTAGCATCAGCAATTTGTAGTGATTGTAACAGCAGCAACAACGAAAGTAACCTAGCAAAGACCAATATGAGAAAAGTGTAGGCATTGGATCAACGATGGATATTTGTGCTGGATGATATTCATCATATAATAGTCACAACCTAGAGCGATACACAATAGCTCCAATTCATCAATATAATGTAGATATGTATTATGTATATAGTCATACGTGCTTATAATAAGAACTTGCATGACATCTTTTGTCCTACCCTCCCGTGATAGCGGGGTCCATAAGAAAATCTAAGGGATATTAAGGCCTCTTTTTAATAGAGAAGTGGAACAAAGAATTAACACTTAGTAAATACATGAACTCCTCATACTACGATCATCACCGGAAAGAATCCCAATTATTGTCACCTTGGCTGTATGCGGATCATAACACATAATAGGTCCATACAACTTGCAAGATAGGATCAGGAACTCAAAGGTATTCATGAAAACATAAATGGTTCAGATATGAAATCATGGCACTCGGGACCTAGTGAGAAACATTAAGCATAGCAAAGTCATAGCTACATCAATCTCAGAACATAGTGGATACTATGGATCCGACCCTAACAAATTGACTCGATTACATGACAAAGCTGATCCACCTTGACGCCCCCGATTCAATCGTACACTAATCATGCACGCAAATGTGTACGATCAAGATCAGGGACTCACGGGAAGATATCACAACACAACTCTACAAATAAAATAAGTCATACAAGCATCATAATACAAGCCAGGGGCCTCGAGGGCTCGAATACAAGTGCTCGATCATAGACGAGTCAGCGGAAGCAACAATATCTGAGTACAGACATAAGTTAAACAAGTTTGCCTTAAGAAGGATAGCACAAACTGGGATACAGATCGAAAGAGGCGCAGGCCTCCTGCCTGGGATCCTCCAAACTACTCCTGGTCGTCGTCAGCGGGCTGCACGTAGTAGTAGGCACCTCCAGTGTAGTAGGAGTCGTCGTCGACGGTGATGTCTGGCTCCTGGACTCCAACATCTGGTTGCAACAACCAGAAAGAAAGGAAAGGGAAAAAAGGGGGAGAAAGCAACCGTGAGTACTCATCCAAAGTACTCGCAAGCAAGGAACTACACTACATATGCAGGGGTATATGTGTAAAGGGCCATATCAGTGGACTGAACTGCAGAATGCCAGAATAAGAGGGGGGTAGCTAGTCTTATCGAAGACTACGCTTCTGGCAGCCTTTGTCTTGCAGCATGTAGAAGAGAGTAGACTGAAGTCCTCCAAGTAGCATCTCCAGTAGCGTCGCATAGCATAATCCTACCCGGCGATCCTCCCCTCGTATCCCTGAGGGAGAGCGACCACCGATTGTATCTGGCACTTGGAAGGGTGTGTTTTATTAAGTATCCGGTTCTAGTTGTCATAAGGTCAAGGTACAACTCCAAGTCGTCCTGTTACCGAAGATCACGGCTATTCGAATAGATTAACTTCCCTGCAGGGGTGCACCAACTTACCCAGCACGCTTGATCCCATTTGGCCGGACACACTTTCCTGGGTCATGCCCGGCTGCGGAAGATCAACACGTCGCAGCCCCACCTAGGCACAACAGAGAGGCCAGCACGCTGGTCTAAACCTAAGCGCACAGGGGTCTGGGCCCATCGCCCATAGCACACCTGCACGTTGCGAGGGCGGCCGAAAGGAGACCTAGCCTAGTGGCGTTCCAGTCCAATTCGGCGCGCACCGCTCCGTCGCTGACGTATGAAGTGCTTCGGCTGATACCACGACGTTGGGATACCCATAACTACTCCCGCGTAGATGGTTAGTGCGTATAAGCTCATAGCCAACTCAGATCAAATACCAAGATCTCGTTAAGCGTGTTAAGTATCCGCGAACACCGAACAGGGCCAGGCCCACCTCTCTCCTAGGTGGTCTCAACCTGCCCTGTCGCTCCGCCACAAAGATCCACACAGAGGGCCGTCGGGACAAAGGTCCTTTCAGCCCCCAATCCGTGAATCACTCGCGGGTACTCTTCGAGCTGACCCGACTTTAGTCACCATCTGTATAGTATGTATGGATAGTATATACCCGTGATCAGCTCCCAAGTGATCACGGCCCGATAGTATAGCAAGGCAGACTGACAAGAATGTAGGGCCAAAGATGATAAACTAGCATCCTATACTAAGCATTTAGGATTGCAGGTAAGGTATCAACAGATGTAGCAACAATGTCAGGCTATGCATCAGAATAGGATCAACGGAAAGCAGTAACATGCTACACTACTCTAATGCAAGTAGTATAGAGAAAAGAGTAGGCGATATCTGGTGATCAAGGGGGGGGGGGCTTGCCTGGTTTCTCTGGCAAGAAGGAGGGGTCGTCAACTCCGTAGTCGAACTGGGCAGCAGCAGTGTCGGTCTCGTAGTCTACCGGAGAGAAGAGGGGGAAGAAACAATGAATACCGTGTAAAATGATGCATAACAGGACAACAAGCAGAGCTAGACGTGTTCTAACGCGGTAGTAGGTGATACCGACGAAGGGGGAAAGCATCCGGGAAAGTATTCCCGGTGTTTCGTGTTTTCGGACAGATGAACCGGAAGGGAAAGTTGCGTGTTTGATATGTTAGGGGTGTGTGGTGGACGAACGGGCTGCGTATCCGGAATCTTCTCGTCGTTCTGAGCAACTTTCATGTTGAAAATATTTTAATCCGAGTTACGGATTAAAAGATATGATTTTCTAAAGATTTTATTAATTTCTGTAATTTAATTAATTATTTAAATAAATTCGAAATTAGAGTTATGATATCAGCATGATGTCATGCTGACGTCAGCAGTCAACAGGGTTGACTGGTCAACCTAACCAGTGGGTCCCACTGGTCAGTGACACATTTTTAATTAGGCGTATTAGTTAACCTAATTAGTATTAATTAGGGGTGGGCCCCACTGTCATTGACTAACTAACTAACTAATTAACATATCAGGTTAATTAGGTAACTAATGTGTAATTAGATTAATTAGTTGCTTAATTTAACTAATCAAAATTAATTAAATTAATTAATTAATTAATTAATTAATTAATTTATTATTAATAATTCTTGTTTCTTCTTTATTTTTTACTTAACAGAAACGTTCTGGGGGCCGTGGGGCCCCCGTGTCATTGGGTCAGGGCACAAGCGGGCACGGGCACGCGTTAACGGGCGCTGGGGCGTGCGTACCCAGCGACCAGTACCCGGCGGCTGGGGGGAAGGAGTGGGCGAGGCCAAGCGGCCGGACCAGCATGCCGCGGCGAACGCGGCGCTGATGCGGCTTGCTAGAGCCGGCGAGGTAGGAGGGAGGGCTTGCCAGCGGAGAGGGCGGCGATGGCCGGGGCGCGGGTGAGCAGGGGGCCACGGCGGCGTGCTCGGGCATCGACGGGGTGATGCAGAGCCGCGGCAGGGCGCGCCTGTGCGAGGACGAGGCCAGGCGCGGCGCTGGCAGATGGTTGCGTGCGCCAGCAGAGGCGGCGTCGGGCGCGGGACCGTTGTGAGCAGGGGAGGAGGAGGAAAGGTGCTCACGGGGAGGGCCGCGTAGGGTCTAGGCAGTGGGGGTTGAGGAGGAGGGCGGAGACGACGGCGTCGAGGAGGCAGTCCGGCGAGGGAGGGCGAAGCAGTCCGGCGGGGGGAGGTACGGCGAGGTGGCCTCCGGTGAGGTCCTCGGGCGGCAGTTGTGTCGTATGGCGACGGCGTCGATGAAGGGGGCATCG
>NC_057795.1:285942709-285944765 GCF_018294505.1 Triticum aestivum | reverse complement strand
GGTGCGAGAGAGAGTGGGGGGGGTCGATCTCGATCCAGGGGAATCGGGGGAGGGAGTAGAGCGCGTGGGGGGGGCGAGTGGGGGTGTGGTGGTGGATTAGGGTTTGGGCAGGGGGTGTATAGGGAGTGGGGTGGGCCAGTTGGGTCGGTCGGCTGGGCCTTGGCCCAGTTGGCCAGGGGGAGGGGGGTTGTTTCCTTTTCTCTTTAGTTTTGTTAGGTTTTCTTTTTTTATTCCTTTTCTTTTATTTATTTCCTTTTATGTTTTAATTCAATTTAAAATATTTATGTATTCTGTAAAAGTGTGTTTCCTTCATCTTAAATATCTAAACATTATTTGGCACAACCAGAACATTTTATTTTTAATGTTTGAAAACTTTGATGTTTGCCTTTAATTAAATTTGAATTTGGATCGGTTTTGAACTATCGAGAGTTTATCAACAGTAAGCGAGGTGACGTGGCATTGTTAACGTGGGATTACTGTAACCTGATTATCCGGGCGTCACAATTCTCCTCCACTACAAGAAATCTCGTCCCGAGATTTAAGAGGGGGACTAAGGGGAAAATCCAGGTTACGAAATTCTAATGGGTCTTCTCAGCCTTGGTTGCTCTTCTCGAAGAGGCCGGTCCAATATATTGATGTCTTTATTTCTCTGCTTTAGGTCAACATGATGAAGTCGGCGTGCTTTCTTCAGGAACTCCATCGTACTTACGAATAGGTACGGGGCAGCTCTACAATGATAGGATGTTATAAGGGAAATTCATCTGGGGGTATCCCAAGAATGAACATATGATTATCTCTCGAGTTGAACAAATGACACACATCGAGAGCAAAGTAAGATGGTGTAATAAAAAGTTTCAAGCGGATAGGCAATCATTCATTGCCTGAAGCAGAGTGCGAAAGGGGTTCAGAGCAACGGGAATAAGTATTGTGTCCGATACCAGAATAGATCAACAGGCAAGTGGCCCGTGAATTACATACAAAGTCAAGCACGAGGAATAACTTTGACATCAGGTTGTACAGGAGAGTCAGGTTCCGATCCTGTGGAACTGTGGGTTATGGGCCCACCATGTGGTTTAAAAGTAGGAAGGCAGTGATGTCTTGCACGATCATGCAAGTAAGGCATGTCAGAGGTTAGCCTGTCAGTTATATGTCAGCAACTACATCGGTACCAAGGCGAGGGACAAGGAGAACCATTTTCCTGCTCGTTGAAACGAGGCGGACCAATAGGCAAAGTTCTCGTCCATCGGTGGTTACTGAAATGTCATCAACAATAGTAACAGTGTCTTACTGACAGAGTTGTACACCGAGGTGTTTACATAAGCAGGAGAATAACACTACTTAGATTATATAGACCTCAAGAAAGGTTAAACCAACCAATGGAAAGGAAAATAAGATTATCAGATTAAATAGAACATATTTCAAGGGTATATCCTTCCCAAGGACAAGCAGAGCAAGATATCCATGGCAGGATATAAAGTAGAAAACCATTTAGGTAAGGGGGGAGGAATCTCATGATATTACCCATACCACGGTATTAGGATAAATGATAAATAAAATTTAGCATCGTGCTTCAAATGTTCCTGTTGAAAATCGAAGTACCATTGACATGCTTCGAGATAGCATTGACAAGGTCTTCAGGTGAAGATCAGACTTTGGAAACACGAAGGATCCATCAGGAATAACTTGTAGAATAAGTCTTACAATTTCCTCATGGATGAATGGATAACCTTGCTGAAAAAGGAATCTATAATGATAGGTCCTCCAGCCGGGGGGGGGGGGTGCTACGCATGACATCATGTTACCGGGTCATCAAAGGATCAACATCATAACTCTTGGAAAGTTGTCCCAACCATCATATCTGACCGAGATTCATATCCAATTGGTGTCATGAAACCTCAGACTCAGGGGGTCCGAGAGGAAAAAGGTGCAACACAAATCATCGAAATGACATTGCCAGATCCTCGAGAAATGAACTATGGGAGCGGGTTTCTGAAGCAATAGTTCATCATTAAACCAAGGAGAGGACAAGGAGGTGTCTGGTGAACTCAACGGCAAT